>NC_079195.1:64288410-64588410 GCF_029499605.1 Hyla sarda | reverse complement strand
CGAAGGAGATGGATTCCTTCCATCTTGAAGTGTTGATATCGAACATAATTTTAAGTTTATAACTGGACGGTAACCACTGTCTTACTTTTTCACCAGGAAAAGATTCCTGACAAAACCTGGAGAATGAAGAGGGACAGGAATGATTACATTTTTGGAATATAGGTCTAGAATTTCCGATTCTATCAAGATTTCGTCTTCCATAGAAAAATGGATTGGAAGGTGAAATTGAGTTGGAATGTTGAGAAACTCGATTTGATAACCTAGAACAGTGTGTAAGATCCAGTGGTTGGAAGAGATCATATTCCAGTTTTGGAAAAAATGAAGGAGTCTTCCGCCCACAGGCAGGTGGGAAGAAAATGGAGGTAATCTTACCTGGTGCAGGTCTGGATCTGGATGAATTAGATGATCTTCTTTGCCTCCAGGGGCATCCCCTATAGGGGAAGAATGGAGGTGTCTGTGTATAAGGGGTTGTGTAAGAGGTTCTGTCCTGGCTAAAGGAGCCTCTATTTTTGGATCTATAGTGGGAGGAGTGGCTGGCAAAACGACCCCTTCTTCTACCAGCCCTTCAAAAAATTCTATTAGAAAAAACTTTTTAAAGAGAGGACTGGGCTTTATCCAATGATGAGAAAACCCCAATATATTTACTTATTTCCTTAATGGACTGATCGCTAAATAATATACCCTTGGTAGAGGTGGATGGGTCAGAATTGGCTAAATGAGTAAGCTGTGGGTCCAATTTTAAAAGTATTGAACGGCACCGTTTGGTGCAGAGGGCAGTATTCGTGTTGCCAAAAAGGCAAATAGCCCTTTGGGCCCAGCCCCTGAGAGTAGGGATGTCAATAGGGTTGCCAGAAATCATGGATTCTTCTGTCATATCAAGAATTTTAGTTAATGGACCTAATAAGTCCAAGAATTTGTACTGACAGGCCTTTATGGACCTGTCAATACCTTTCTTAGGGTTTGATTCAGACTTTTGCAAATATCTGACCAGGATATGATACAAATCAGGGGTGAGAGCAGCATTAGCCGATAGGGAAGGTCGAGGGCATTCATCCCATAGTTTATTGCGGGCAGCTTTGTCAAGACCCTTTTTAACCCATGATGTAAGGTATTGGGCAACTTTTGGGTTAGGGACCCAGTCCCCTGACCTGGGATGCTTAATGTGTGATGGGTCAAAAAACAGTTTCCCCATACTATCTAAAATGTCTGTCCTCTTCTCATCATTATCAGTGATACTGCCCTCAAAGTCTTCAGGACAATAGGAGGGGTCGTCTAAACCAAAATAATCTGAAGATATAGAAATATCGCTGTAATACTCGACATAGGAATCTGGTTTGCCACGTTTAGAGGTTTTTTGAACCCGATTATTATAATCTTCCTCACGGGTGGAGGGTTGGAAGTACAACTTTTTGGCACCAGTATTGTGGCCGCTGGATGGAAGCGTGCCTTTAAGAGTGTCTTAGCCATCAGATTTGGAATGAAATTTCCTCATTTTATGAGAAGAGTGGCCGTCATCATGGTGATGCCTCTTAGAAGTGGCTTTTTTATGTTTTTGCACATGCACAGGTGATTCATCAGCAGAAACAAATTTCTCAGAGGAGGTAGAGGGTTTAACCTGGGAGAGTCTCTGAGCTGAGGACTGTGCAATAGCCATGGTAACAGATTTGGCTATAGAGTCATGCATTTTCCGCCATAGTGGTCTTTACTGCACAATGTACAGACCGGGAGACAGAGTGATCGACCAGATCTTGAATCTGATCTCCAGCTAAAAATTCACCAGATTTAGATAAATCCTGATCGGCAGACATTGTTAATATCAGGATAAATATAATTTAATATATGAATAATATATATAAATATATATATAACAGAATAATATAATATCCGTATAATAAATTATAAATATAAATAAATGTGAAAAGAATAAATAATAAGGAGAAAATTTGGCAGAATTATCTTTACTGCACAATGTATAGACAGTGTGGTAAAAAAGGGGTTAATATAACCACTAAACCTAATGGTAGTTACAAAACTGCTGTAATGTATCAATTAGGCCACAGGGTGGCAGTATCAGATTAGTAAGTAGTCAATGACGATGAGAGAGAAACACAGAGCAGCATGAGGAGGATGTGTCAGCGCTGAGGGAGCCAATCATCTGACACAGGGGTGGGAAAAACACTTCAGGTGAGGATCAACTGAAGCAAGATCTCGCGAGAGGCAGTAAATTAACACTGCATCATAGAGATCAGAAGGAGAGGGGCGAGCTGCCAGAGCAATGCGCATGCTGAAAAACAGAATAAAGGTAACGGAAGAAATAGAGATAATGACGCAGTGATGGGGAAAACGGTGAATGGGAAAATATGGGAAAAATAATAGAAGTGTGTGTATATATATATATATATATATATATATATATATGTGTGTGTGTGTGTGTGTGTGTGTGTGTGAAAAGGGGGGTAGAAATAATAAAATTAAATAGAATATAAGATTATAAGGAAGAATAAAAGCAAGAGAAATACGCTTTATTATAATGGAATATATGTATGAGAACTAAAAAAATGAAAATAGATAAGAAATATTCAAAAAAACAAAAAAACAAAAAAAAATACAGATATACATACAAGAGGATATATACCAACACATGTATACAATATATATGCAATGATAGGAGAGCATAAAACGGTACTTATCTTCTGCTGAGCAGCAAAGAAAGAGGAGGAGCTACAGTTTTTTGCTCCGTATTCTATATACTGATGCTTTGCTGCTGAGTCAGTAAAAGAAAGTGTATTGCATAATGTGAAGTCTCCGGTCTTGTCATAAAATCAGTGGTTATGTCACTCCTGGCGGGAGCTTTAAGTGCGGGCTTATCTCAGCCCATTCATTATGTCTTACAGTTGCAGGCATGTGCTTTTAGCTTGGAAACTGTCACAAACAGAAGCATAGAAGCAGATGACCTGCCTCTGACCCCAGCCTCATCCACCAGGGAGTGTGAGCTGACAGGAGAAGCAGTGAGAGATAATCAGCTAGATGAGAATACCCCTTTAAGAAGACCCAATGCTAACATATAACCAGTTTTAGCATTCCATATATAACATCCTAGATAACGGCAAACGTTGAAATGCATGTGGGGTTTGTGTAATCCCACACACACCAATTGTGCCCTTTGATTCATTCCAGTTTGGTGTGTAGAAGTTATTCATTGTTCATTTTGTGACACTCTTTGTCCATACATGATATTCAACCACTGTTAATAGTGCCCTATTTAAGTTTTTAGCGGTACCCTGATCTGAGTTATTGATCACTTTTTATTTAGAATTTTTTTGTGCATACGCCATTGACGGTGCGGTAAAAATAAATATTTTTATAATTCGGACATTTACGCACCGTTTTGTTTTTTTAAAGGGGAAAATGGGGGTGATTCAAACTTTTATAAGGGAAGGGGTTAAATGATCTTTATTAACTTTTTTTTCAAATTTTTTTTTTTGCAATGTTATAGCTCCTACAGGGGACTATAACACTGCACACACTGATCTTTTAAATTGATCAATGTTTTTTTCATAGGAAACCATTGATTGATGATTCTGCTGCTTGACTGCTCATGCCTGGATCTCAGGCACTGAGCAGTCATTCGGTGATCGGAAACCAGGAGGTGTCCTACAGCTGTTCTGGATGCCGCGATTTCACCGTGGTGTTCCTGAGCTAACCGGCATTAGTTTAGTTTCACTTTAGACGTGGCGATCAACTTTGAATGCCGCATCTAAAGGGTTAATAGCGGGCGGCACCACGATCAGTGCCACGCACTATTAGCCACGGGCCAATGGCTGTGGCCCCGCACTATAGAACGGGAGCGGACTCAGGACGTACAGGTACGCCCCCTGGGTGCTTAAGTGGTTAATAAGGAAGGGGTTAATGTTTTTTACTTTTATTAAACTTTTTTTTTTACACTTTATTAGTGGGGGGGCATTCCACCCCACTGGACTACCAGGAAGTGTTTACAGGACCCTTTAGATGCCGCTGCCAGCTTTGACAGTGGCTGTCTAAAGGGTTAATAGCTGGTGCCAGAAAGTTAAACAGATTTGTAAATTACTTCTATTTAAAAATCTTAATCTTTCCTGTACTTATCAGCTGCTGTATGATCCACAGTAAGTTCTTTTCTTTTTGAATTACCTTTCTGTCTGACTACAGTGCTCTCTGCTGACACCTCTGTCCATTTTAAGAACTGTCCAGAGTAGAAGAAAACAGAAAACATATGTTGCTCTGGACAGTTCCTAAAATGGACAGAGATGTCAGCAGAGAGCACTGTGGTCATGATGTCAACAGAGAGCACTGTGTTTCCTCTGTAGTATTCAGCAGCTAATAAGTACTGGAAGGATTAAGATTTTTTAATAGAAGTAATTTATAAATCTATTTAACTTTCTGGCACTAGTTTTCCACCGGAGTACCCTTTTAAGTTGCAGTGGCACTACTTCCAATAAACACCTGGAAGAAAGCTACATTGCATTGGAGACTTCCCACTCCAGTGCTACTTGCCTCATGGAGAAACATTACCCCCTCAGTTCCACAATAAAGGCCTCTTTGCTAGCCTGCCAACACTCTACTGGCCCTCATTTACTAAGAGTGTCGGGTTTATCTCTGAGTGTTTCTTCATTTACTCCCTTTATTTTTCTCCCTGATTTACTAATGTGTCGCACGGATTGTGTCGCACGGGTTAGAAATTGTGTTGCATGGTAAATTTTATATATGCCCCCGACACAGCGCAATCATATGATCCCAGCAGTGCATGTATATATATATGCCCCCCGCACAGCGCAAACATATGCCCCCAGCAACACATGTTTATACAGTATATATGCCCCCCGCACAGCGCAAACATATGCCCCCAGCAACACATGTATATACAGTATATATGCCCCCCGCACAGCGCAAACATATGATCCCAGCAACACATGTTTATACAGTATATATGCCCCCCGCACAGCGCAAACATATGCCCCCAGCAACACATGTATATACAGTATATATGCCCCCCGCACAGCGCAAACATATGATCCCAGCAACACATGTTTATACAGTATATATGCCCCCCGCACAGCGCAAACATATGCCCCCAGCAACACATGTTTATACAGTATATATGCCCCCCGCACAGCGCAAACATATGATCCCAGCAACACATGTTTATACAGTATATATGCCCCCCGCACAGCACAAACATATGCCCCCAGCAACACATGTATATACAGTATATATGCCCCCCGCACAGCGCAAACATATGATCCCAGCAACACATGTTTATACAGTATATATATGCCCCCCGCACAGCGCAAACATATGCCCCCAGCAACACATGTTTATACAGTATATATGCCCCCCGCACAGCGCAAACATATGCCCCCGGCACATCTATATACATATGCCTCAAGCGCTATCAAGCACAAGCATTTTATTAGCAGAGCATCACTCTGGGAAGCCGCTGCACGATGCTCTGCTAATGCTCCGCTTGTCAATCATAGCGAATCAGAGGCATATGTGTATAGAAGTGAAGTGGGGAGCAGACATATAGCCGTATCTGGTCCCCACTTCGCTTCTATACACAATCCTCAGCAAACACCTCAGCTGCCCCATCGCCACCCCCATCCCCGGTGTTATAATTACCTGTTCCCATGGCCCGCGCTTCTTATGGCTCCGGCGCTGTCACTGTGCGCACTTACGGTGACGTCGCGTTTGGTGACGTCACCCGTCATTGCGCATCGCAGCGCACAGCCACAGCGCCGGAGCCAGAAGAAGCGCGGGCCATGGGAACAGGTAATTATAACACCGGGGATGGGGGTGGCGATGGGGCAGCTGAGGTGTTTGCTGAGGATTGTGTATAGAAGCGAAGTGGGGACCAGATACGGCTATATGTCTGCTCCCCACTTCACTTCTATACACATATGCCTCTGATTCACTATGATTGACAAGCGAAGCATTAGCAGAGCATCGTGCAGCGGCTTCCCAGAGTGATGCTCTGCTAATAAAATGCTTGTCCTTGATAGCGCTTGAGGCATATGTATATAGATGTGCCGGGGGCATATGTTTGCGCTGTGCGGGGGGCATATATACTGTATAAACATGTGTTGCTGGGGGCATATGTTTGCGCTGTGCGGGGGGCATATATACTGTATAAGCCTGTGTTGCTGGGAGCATATGATTGCGCTGTGCCTGGGGCATATATACTGTATATACATGCGCTGTTGGAGGCATATGTTTGCGCTGTGCGGTGGGCAAATATATATATCTCTTAACCTAAAAAACGACTTTGTACAAACGTGAACATGTTTTTTACAACAGCTTGCAGCTGTCGGGAAAAAAAAAGGACAAAACCCGAGTAATGTGGTCGGAAAAATTGGTAAATCTGTGTGAAAGTAAGGTTTTGGTCGGGAAATGCCCCTTTTTAGGCTTTTCAGCAAGCCGAGTTGGGTGGTTCGGGAATTAGTGTCGCAACATGGCGCACATTGTCTGCGCCATGGCGCAGACAATGAGCGACAACATAAACCCGACAAATGCTGTCGGTTTGGTGATAGTAAATGAGGGCCACTGTGTACTGATCAATGTCAATCCCCTCTTCTTTTAGAAGACATTATGGCTTTGCTAACAATTGGGGGTCAAACATTTATATGCAGGGATAATACCTTTAAGAGGTGGCACCAGAAAGTATACCCTATTCCTTATGGAAAAGATCTACTTTACATAACATGTTTCAAATAGCACTATTGATACTATACCCCTCAAAGTCATATCCATGTAATGCACTACAATGTTCTGTTTACAATAGGCTGGATTCCCATGTGCAGTTTTGCAGCAGTTTATTTTATTCAATGTCATAAGAAGATCTAAAGGGGAAGAAAGTTATAAAAGGAAGATTTAGGCTGTTCCTGTGTTTGACTTAATAAAATTGCACTAAAAAAGCATGCATAAATCCAGCCTTTCATAAATCACAAGATAGAAGAAAACCATGTTGACCTGAAAAATAATGACATATTATTTAATTTCAAACAAGAACTGATGCAGACAATTTTATAGTTCATTGTCTAAAATCAAGAAGGCCATACCCGCTGCTTGGGCTATGGATTAATAAGGAAACTCTTAGCATTTGCCTTACTGACAGACAATGCTTATTGTGCTACTGCTGCTATTTTTATCACCGTTATCGGAAGCAGCCTATTATTTCACTCGACGCGTTTGATGTCACACACTTTGGTCACATGACTGGCTCTGAATTGTTCCATGATGGAATGCATAACAATCAGTGGGGGCAGCAAACATTTCTTACAAGACAGAAGCGCTGCCAGCTGGCCTATACACATAAACTCTGTACTTTTTCCCAACAGCATACAGTTTATGGTCTAATACTATGAAATGTATATAGCTGTATATATGCTCTGTCTGACAGTTAGAATTAAATGCCAAGGCTTCTATTTCTATTTAGCAAGTAAAGACAATATTCAAATTATATACAGTATATGTATTAAATATATCAACTTGACAACATTTTTATGAGCTGAGATCTTCAGATTACACAATAGATCAATAAAGGTGCTTTGAAGCTCTGTTTAAGAAAAATGAAGGTCCAACCATAATAAAGATATACACTGCTCGAAAAAATAAAGGAAACACTAAGATAACACTTCCTAGATCTGAATGAATGAATCGTATGAAATACTTTCATCTTTACATAGTTGAATGTGCTGACAACAAAATCCCACAAACAGTAAGACAATCTCTTGGAGAATAGGAACAATAGCACCTTTCTACATCACTCTTAATAGCCAATTTCAGCAAGTATAGACATTATGATGTGACGCTGGTGTTTGCGCTGTGGGTCAGTGCTACAACGTGCAACAGTCACTTCTATAACTTCATTGCAATAATGAAGTTATAAAATCACACAAACATTATCAATGGAAATTTATCAACCCATGGAGGTCTGGATATGGAGTCACACTCAAAATCAAAGTGGAAAACCACATTACAGGCTGATCCAACTTTGATGTAATGTCCTTAAAACAAGTCAAAATGAGGTTCAGTAGTGTGTTTGGCCTCCACGTGCCCGTATGACCTCTCTACAACGGCTGGGTAAGCTCCTGATGAGGTGGCGGATGGTCTTCTGAGGGATGTCTTCCCAGACCTGGACTAAAGCATCCGCCAACTCCTGGACAGTCTGTGGTTATTGAAAGAGCTTTATTGTTCGTTCAGTCATTACAAGTCATACAATAAATTACAATCACACAAAGCATGACAGTACGATACACAGCAAAGGTTCCCTGAGCTAGACATCGCATGGCATGCTACTCTAACACTCCGCTCAATCCTGTAAGAGAAAAGCACAAGAAATCAAAAAAACAAACAATACAATCTGTGATCGGGGTGGGGGCGTGGGCTATGGGGAGAGGCTGGGGGCATGGGAGAGTGGCAACTGTGTGGGGGTAGGGAGGGGGCGGATCACAGGGCCGAAACTACTGGGCTATATCGTTGGTGGAAGGAGCGAGACATGATGTCCCAGATGTGCTCAATCGGATTCAGGTCTGGGGGACGGGCGGGCCAGTCCATAGCATCAATGCCTTCCAGCATATGATCTCACAAGGGGTATGAGGTACCTAATGGCTGTCAGGCTACCTCTGGCAAGCACATGGATAGATGTGCGGTCCCCCAAAGAAATGCCCCCCCACACCATTACTGACCCACCGCCAAACTGGTCATGCTGGAGGATGTTGTAGGCAGCAACACATCTGTCACATGTGTCTGTCACATGTCCTCAGTGTGAACCTGGTTTAATCTGTGAAGAGCACAGGGCGCCAGTGGCGAATTTGCTAAGCTTGGTGTTCCCTGTAAAATGCCAAACGTCCTGCACGTTGTTGGGCCGTAAGCACAACCCTCACCTGTGGACTTCGGGCCCTCATACCACCCTCATGGAGGTCTGTTTCTGACCATTTGAGTGGACACATGCACATCTGTGGCCTGCTGGAAGGCCCTGGCAGTGCTCCTCCTTGCACAAAGGTGGAGGTAGCGGTCCTGCTGCTGGGTTTTTGCCCCTCCTATCGCCTCCTCCACATCTCCTAATGTACTGGCCTGTCTCCTAGTAGCGCTTCCATGCTCTGGACACTACACTAGCAGGCAAAAGGGAAGGAAATTGAACTTTTCCAAAGCGCTATACCCCATTAGATAGTCAGTCCGACAATTGTAGACCAAATAGATAAAAATAGCGTTTATTCGAAGCACATATCACCGTGTTTCCGGCCCGGAATTGGCCCTTCGATAGCACCTTGTCCTGACGAAGGGCCCATTCTGGGCTGGAAACGCGTTGATGTGTGCTTCGAATAAATGCTGTTTTCATCTATTTGGTCTACAATTGTCGGACTGACTATCTAACGGGATCTGGCACTTTTGAAAAGTTCAATTTCCTTTGCTTTTGCCTGCTACTCTACTACCGGACCAGAAGATTCCTGGGATCGGGGGAACCAAGCTGCGGGACCCCACTGCAATCTACACACGTTTATAGATGTTGTGCTCTCAGCGCAACACTACAGGGTGAATGTTTCTAACCCGCAATACCACACCTGTGTCTGACATACTCCGTGTCTCTTTCGTGTTGCGCTTTCGTGTCTCTTTTTTCCCCTTTTTTCCTTCTCTCTGGACACTACACTGACAGACACAGCAAACCTTCTTGCCACAGCTTGAATTGATGTGCCATCCTGGATGAGCTGCACTACCTGAGCCACTTGTGTGGGTTGTAGACTCTGTCTCATGCTACCACTAGAGTGAAAGCACCACCAGCATTCAAAAGTGATCAAAAGATCAGCCAAGAAGCATAAGAACTGAGAAGTGGTCTGTGGTCACCACCTGCAGAACCACTCCTTTATTGGGAGTGTCTTACTAATTGCCTATAATTTCCACCTGTTGTTTGTTCCATTTGCACAACAGCATGTGAAATTGATTGACAATCAGTATTGCCTTCTGAGTGGACAGTGTGATTTCACAGAAGTGTGATTGACTTGGAGTTACATTGTGTTGTTTAAGTGTTCCCTTTATTTTTTTGAGCAGTGTATTAGGACCTTTATTAACACAGGATTTTGGACCACAACATGATTTTCCATCCCTTTCAGAGACCATTACAATTTCTTTTTTCCACAGATGACTGTGATTTTGTTAGAGAAAAAAATTGCAGAAGCCTAGTCTTTGTCTGCTATGAAGCTGTGACATATTACAAATGTAATACAAAACGGCTGATTTATTACATTACTCTGCCCATGCACATTTCTACACAATCATCCTTAACAAAATGTCTGTCAGCAAATATAGAACATCCCTAAAAAAGGGATCAAATGAAATGATGTTATGTTGTGATGTTAACAGATGAACCTTTACTACTGCACTTTAATAGATTATGGCTAGTTTCACATCAGCCTATTACGATTCCATGTAAAAGCCATATACGGGGTACTCTGGTGGAAAACTATTTTTTTTTAAATCAACTGGTGCTAGAAAGGTTAAGAAATTTATTTTTGAATTTCTTTCCTGTCTGACCACAGTGCAGGAACAAATCCCCATAGCAAACCTCTCCTGCTCTGGACAGTTCCTAATACAGACAGAGATGTCAGCAGAGAGCACTGTGGTCAGACAGAAAATAAATTCTAAAAGAAAAGAAATTCCTCTGTAGTATACAGCCGCTAATAAGTACTGGAAGGATTAAGATTTTTAAATTAAAGTAATTTACAAATCTGTTTAACTTTCATGCACCAGTTGATTTTAAAATTATTTTTTCCACCGGATTACCCCTTTAAAGAGTAGGGTCAGAAACGTGTCCTTCTTTCTAAATATACAGTTCATGCACAAAATGTGCAAATTTTAATATGTTTGTGTGAAGCTGGCCTAATTTGTTTTTATTGTTTTGGAAGTTGCTTTTGCAAAATTGTTAACCAGTGTTTAATACAATATACTTGCAAATAGGTGTTAAAGTACAGGGTGTGAACATATCAAGTTCATAAACATACAAAGGAAGTGTTGTCTAGAGCTTGGTTTAAATCAACTAAAAGAAAAAACAATTAAAGAGGACCTGTTGCTAACCCCACACAAATGAGAGTTTACTGTCATTAAATAGCTTAGGGTCCCATGATCATACACCTTGTCACAGTTTCTTGATACGCCCTCCTGTTCCTGAGATATGGGAGTTTATAGTTTGTCAGACAATTAAGCGAATCTTTTAATAATGGTGGAGTGATGGGCGGGATTATACAATCAAGGGGTGAATGTTGTACATTAAGAGGCATGAATGTATAATACAACGCCTGACAGTATAATCCCGTCCATCACCTGAAAGTCCCATTATTAAAATTAAGTTCACGCCCATCTGACCGATTCCCTGAATTGTCAAACTATAAACCCACATATCTCAGGAACCGGAGGGCGTATCAAGAAACTGTAAAAAGGTGTGTGATCTGGGGAATTGTCAGACAAACTATAAATCTTTATATCTCAGGAACAGAAGAGCGTATCAAGAAACAAGGTAAAAAGGGTGTCATCAGGGCACCTGAGCTATTTAATCATAATGTAAACTCATTTTATTTGGAAAATAAACAATCTCATCTGCATAACTGAGGCAGACATTCTGCTTTACAGTAAAATAAAATAAACAAAGAGTTTGTCCAGGATCAGGAAAATATGGCTACTTCCTTCCAGACAATGCATCACGCCTATCCACAATGCATCACGCCTATCCACAATGCATCACGCCTATCCACAATGCATCACGCCTATCCACAATGCATCACGCCTATCCACAATGCATCACGCCTATCCACAATGCATCACGCCTATCCACAATGCATGACGCCTATCCACAATGCATCACGCCTATCCACAATGCATCACGCCTATCCACAATGCATCACGCCTATCCACAATGCATCACGCCTATCCACAATGCATCACGCCTATCCACATGTTCTGTCTAGTTTTTCTGATCAGCTACAGTGGAGCGTGTAGAGCTGAGCTGCAATACCACTCATATGCTGTAGACAGATGTCATGTGGATTTTGTAACCAAGCAGCTGTACTTTCCTAATCCTGGACAATCCTGGATTAATAATATTAATAATATTTATTTATATAACTCCACTATATTATGCATCACTTTACACTTCTAAGTCTATGTGTACAGACAAAATCAGACATTACATAGTTACAAACTAATTAAGAATTCAAGTAAGAAACTAGGGAATGTGATAGTCAGGGTATATAGCCATAGGAAGGATACAGAAGTAATAATCATACCTCAGCCCTGGTGATTAAAAAGACTCGAAGATTTCTTTACTACATAAGAAGACACCACCTTATAAATGACACATGGTATGTGAGGAGCTGTTACAGATTTAGCATTGGAGTTCAGAAGCCCTCCAAGTGATAGACCTATGCTTTTAGGGCACAGTTTATGGGAATACCAGAGAACCCTTATATTAACTTATTAGAAGTGGCATATTACAGGGTGGTACATTGACTGGTTTCATTTTCATTGTGCTTTTGAACATATATGTTTCCCTCTTTCTGGGTCTTGGGCTAGGGGACAATGGTGCAGGTGAGAACATAGTAAATGTATGATACTCACTACCTGGGGGGATACTCACTATAGAATTAAGCACAAGGCTATTTATGCCTTTATTCTACCTCCAACACCCCAACAACCAGATAGACTTACTAAGTGCCAAACACCTTCAACTGACCTCTTTCAGCCCCATGAAACTGTGTTAAGGGATATTTGATCTTTCAAGTGGCCACTTCATTCTGTATTACAGTGGGGGCAAAAAAGTATTTAGCCACCAATTGTGCAAGTTCTCCCACTTTAAAAGATGAGAGGCCTGTAATTTTCATCATAGGTATACCTCAACTATGAGAGACATAATGAGAAAAAAAATCCATAAAATCACACTGTCAGATTTTTAAAGAATTTATTTGCAAATGATGGTGGAAAATAAGTATTTGGTCAATAACAAAAGTTCATCTTAATACTTTGTTATATACCCTTTGCTGGCAATGACAGAGGTCAAACGTTTTCTGTAAGTCTTCACAAGATTTCCACACACTGTTGCTGGTATTTTGGCCCATGTTTTGGGGCTTTCACTGGGCAACACGGACTTTTAAATCCCTCCAAAGGTTTTCTATGTGGTTGAGATCTGGAGACTGGCTATGCCACTACAGGACCTTGAAATGCTTCTTACGAAGTAGCAGTCTTTTGGGATCATTGTCATTCTGAAAGACCCAGCCACGTTTCTTTTTCAATGCCCTTGCTGATGTAAGGAGGTTTCCACTCAAAATCTCACGATACATTCATTGTTTCCTTTACACGGACTAGTCGTCCTGGTCCCTTAGCAGAAAAAACTGCGCCAAAGCATGATGTTTCCACCCCCATGCTTCAAAGTAGGTATGTTTTCTTTGGAGGCAACTCAGCATTCTTTCTCCTCCAAACACGACGAGTTGAGTTTTTACCAAAAAAGTTCTACTTTGGTTTCATCTGACCATATGACATTCTCCCAATACTCTTCTGGATCATCCAAATGCTCTCTAGCAAACTTCAGACGGGCCTGGACATGTACTAGCTTAAGCAGGGGGACACGTCTGGCACGTTGAGTCCCTGGCGGCTTAGTGTGTTACTGATGGTAGCCTTTGTTACTTTGGTCCCAGCTCACTGCAGGTCATTCACTAGGCCCCCCTGTGTGGTTCTGGGATTTTTGCTCACCGTTCTTGTGATCATTTTGGCACCACAGCGTGAGATTTTGCGTGGAGCCCCAGATTGAGAGAGATTATCAGTGGTCTTGTATGTCTTCCATTTTCTAATAATTGGTACAACAGTTGATTTCTTCACAACAAGCTGCTTGGCTATTGCAGGTCTACAATTTTGTTTCTGGTGTCCTTCGACAGCTCTTTGGTCTTGGCCATAGTGGAATTTGGGGTGTGACTGTTTAAGGTTGTGGACAGGTGTCTTTTATACTGATAACAACACAGTACAGGTTCAAACAGGTGCCATTAATAGAGGTAACGAGTGGAGAACAGAGGAGACTCTTCAAGAAGAAGTTACAGGTCAGCAAGAGCAAGAAATCTTGCTTGTTTGTAGGTGTCAAGATACTTTTTTTCCACCATAATTTGCAAATAAGTAGGAGAACTTGCACAATTGGTGGCTGCCTAAATACTTTTTTGCCCCACTGTATACTTCTTTTATTATCAAGAAGAAGATAGTGTTGTTGGCACCCGCCAATACTCTTCTATACTATCTGTTTAGTGGGTAAACATTGCTTGTTGCAACAGTGGTTGACCCCTACAATGCCTTTTATGGGCATGCTCCTAGATCATTTGAGACATGTTTTTTAAATAGATTTTTTTTAAATTGGAAACAAGTTATTCTTCATCATATGACATAAACTAATTAATGTCTAAATTTTTCTTAATGGAGTGGTACTTTCTAAAGACCTCAAGGAAAGGCAAGAGCAATTTAAGGTACTTTGATTTACTTTCTCAGTGACATTATACTTTATTTTATACTTTATACTTTTCCTGCATGCTGATGGTAGGTTTCATCTTTTGCCTATTTTTTGGACATGTGAATGTATTACTTGGTTGATGTATGTTGATGTGAGCCTGCATGTTCATTTTGCTTTTACTGTTTAGCTATTATATATCAACCTAATTAAACATTAACAAAAAAAACACAAAACCAAAACATATATTTTTCATGATACCAGATTACAGGAGATATGTCATGCCCAAAAACTTATCCCACAGACTTGTCCGATTGCTGGGACCCCCCCCCCCCCCCCCCCCCACGATCTCCTGTATGGAGCCTGGCTTTCTCCGGGAACAGGCGTGTCGACCCCTGCACGAATGTGCGGCCGACACGCCCCCTCAATATTTATCTCTATGGGAGAGCTGTTCGGCCATTTTTGGTTCTCTCAAAGAGATTTATGGAGGGGGAGTGTTGGCCGTGACTTCATTCCTGGGGAGAGCCAGGACCCTGTACAGGAGATGGGGGGGGGGGGTGTTTCCAGCAGTTGGACCCCCCCCAGGATCTAAAATGTATCCTCTATCCTGTGGATAGAGGATACGTTTTTGGGCATGATACTTCTCCGTTAAAAAATGTCCTTTGTTGTCTGTGGTCTGTGGTCAGTATCTCAATACATAATGATTGTCCATTTTTTTTAATTAAAGGGGCATTCCAGGCCAAAACTTTTTTTTATACATCAACTGGCTCCGGGAAGTTAAACAAATTTGTAAATTACTTCTATTAAAAACTCTTAATCGTTCTGATAGTTATTAGCTTCTGAAGTTGATTTGTTGTTTTCTGTCTAACTGCTCTCTGATGACTCACGTCCCGGGAGCTGTGCAGTTCCTATGGGGATATTTTCCCATCATGCACAGCTTTCAGGACGTGAAAACATCATTGAGCAGTTAGACAGAAAACTTCAGAAGCTAATAACTATTGGAAGGATTAAGATTTTTTAATAGAAGTAATTTACAAATCTGTTGATATATATAAAAAAAGGTTTTGCCTGGAATACCCCTTTAATTCCAGAGAATATCATTTCATTTAAATTTTAGGGCTATGTAGAAATTATACTTGTTCATCACATGACCAGGCCAGATTTTTATTCCCTAGGTATAAACAATGAAGGTTTTTATTGAATGGAAGCAAGCAGTGAACTGACACCTTCTTAGGCTATGTTCACATGGCAGAATTTCTGGAATTCCTCACAAATTCTGTTTAAAAAAATCTTGCTGAATGGAACTGCGGCAGAACTGTGACAGAATTTGTGTTCTCAAAACACAGAATTCTGCCGAAATTCAAGCTCCATTGACTTCAATGGGATTCCGCCACAGAATTCTGCAAAATTCTGCTAATGCCTGAATGGCTACAATAGAAACACAGAAAGTGCTCCATGGTGTATTATACTCTGGACAACCGATAAACGCTAAGTGCAATGTGCGTTTACCGAGTAATGTTGCACAACCCAACAACAACTTTGGATAGGACATGAACAGAGGAAGATCCCTGCAGCCACTCCTAGCCCCAAACGAACAGCTTGCTCCAAACTTTCCTCTAGGTGAGGGCTGGATAAATAAGGTGCTGGGAGTCGTCTTGTAAGAACAACTTTTTATTTTCACATAATGCAATGCGTTTCATGGAAGTTCCCCTTCATCAGGCATCTTGATAATGCAGAACTTCTGCAAAATGTGTTGCATTATGGGAAAGTCAAAAGTTATTCGTACCAAAAGTTGTTCGTACCTTGAGGAAAGTTACATACAATGTGGGTGCTGCAGGGAGATCGCGGGGGGTCCCAGCAGTGGGCCCCCCGCAATCAGACATTGTATCCCTTATCCTCTGGATAGGGGATAAAAGCTTAGATCCTGGAATACCCCTTTAAAATAAATGATAATAACATTATTTTCCTAAAACCTGTTCTTATATTTTAAATATTTCAGATGAATATGTTTATTTTATTTTTTATTAGTTTTAGTTAAATGATAAAAAGGGTAGCACAGTGAGTTTACATAACTTACACTATTTACACAACTTTAACAAAACCCGTCTAAATTTCCACATTTCCACACAGAAAGGTGAAAGCAACTTTGGACTGAGCCTTCTTGGACCCCCTAGAAGAAATTGTTAGTTGTTATCATTGTACACACATTACATATCCCTAATAAGATCTAACAGGTTATGTGTGAATCATCCCACAAGAAATAGACCCTAGTGGCAAACTAGGGGGGAGATTTATGAAAACCTGTGTACGGCCAGCTTAAAGAACCCAATGAGAAGAAGATGTTTTGTAGTATGCTGTCTATGCTGAGGCCTTGACACAATTTTTTTGCTACTTAACATTGTATCGGAAGTCTTTAAAGGTGAGTTCTCTTTACAAATAGGTAAAATTTCAGAATGTAATGATCATAATTGTAAATAAACAAAAACAAACTTAATGAGCACATGATATGATTTTAACCCTTAAATGACGCAGAAAATTATATTTTCCATCCACAGGGCCATATGAGGGCTTATTTTATGCGGGACCAATAATACTTTGTAATGACATCACCTATTTTACCACAAAATCAATGCCAACACCCCCAAAAGTTTACAAATTTGAAAAAAAAAAAAAAAAGGTTGATAGGAACCCCAAACCCATGGCATCATCTGTTGGATTGACAGGAGGAGGGGTTCCCTCCATTCTTGATGAATCCCATGGCAGCTGGAGGGCAGATCGTAGCCTCTGATTCTGCCAGGATACGAACACCTAAGATGTCCAATGAACTGTTGAACTGTCAATGTCATACTGACAGGTACAGTATACAGCATTACAGGTCAGATGTACTGCAAACGGACAATCACAGCTTTAAGTCCCCTAAGGAAACAAGAAAAAAGTAAAAATGTCATAATAACATGTCTTACAATAAATAAAATAATAAATAACCGTTACAAAAAACATACATAATAGGTATCACCATGTTCGTAATGCCTTTTATTGTAAAACTATAATGTTATTTATCCCACACAGTGGACAACATAAAAAAAGGACATGAACTGCTAATTTTGGTCACCTTGCATTCAAAAACGCAGAATTAAAATGATCAAAAGGTGGCATGTATCGAAAATATCACAAATGGAAAAAACGCCAGAAAAAAAATCAGACACAGGAAATTGCACTGGCGTTTTTTCTGGTGATTTTTTTTGTAATTTTTTTTAAGTTAATAAAAGCTGGGAAAAAAAACAAGTGGAATTCCAGCCTAAAAAGAAATAACATACCAAAACAACAAGGGGGCATTCAGCTGCACAAACCTAACAATCATTCTTTACATACAGCATTATTAAATACTTAAAAGAGCATACTGTGCAGAGGATGTGGGAAATGATAGAGCTGGGAACCATCCATACATGTACAGCCAGTCCAAAACATATTAAAACTTTGCCTGGGTCCACAATAAAAGATACCCTCGTAATGTGTTTAAATCTGCAGAAGCTTTAACAGATTATTACGATCATCATTTACAGTTCACAGTTAAAGTGATTATTTGGGCAGAAAGGTTATTATACATTCACTCAGGGAGGGGGTAGTTAAAAAAATACACAATACACACTTACCATGTTCGCTCCTGCAGCGATACTGTTATGAAGCTCCTTTCCCTACTGGTTCAGGGCCATGACTTCCTTATGCACTGCTAATGTGTTCATAGTAGCATTTTGAGCTATAGACATACAATACTAGTAATCATTATGATTCTTTTTTATTTGACTGAACAAATTTCTGTCTGATTTTTGGCACATTTGTGCAGAAAAAACAGAACAGAAATTGGCAGCCGTCACGCCTCTCCTATAGACTTGCATTGAGGGGGCGTGGTGTTAGGGGATAAGATGTCTAGGGGTGGAGTACCCCTTTAAGCTGATTGCTGGTGGTGCTCAGCACATAACTGCAGATCATATTTAATATGAAAGAATGAAGAGAGAGAATTGATGAGCCGCACTCACCAAGTTTGATCAGACTTCTTGATTCATAAAACAGCAGTTGCACAGGTCACTACAACAGGGGCGCCTCCATAGGACAGTATCCTTTGGTGTGCTAAGCACATTTCGTCTGCTGACGTTGCACACGAAACAGATTCTGTCCTATGGAGGCGCCCCTGTTTAGTGACCTGTGTACCTGCTGTTTTTATGAATAAAGAAGTCTGATCAAACTTGGTGAGTGCGGCACATCAATTCTCTTCATTCTTTCATATTAATACATTTTGTGCATTCAAAATTTCAGAATTTTATTCATTCCTGCTATGGACTGACTCTTTAATGATTAATTTACTCTTTTAATTAACATTAATGAGGAAAGTGTAGCACATTTTTGCACAGCTTTTTGTGGCAGTTGTTTAATCATTTTTTGGAGCCAAAAAGATAAAAAAAAAAAGATTGAGAAAGGAAGGATTCATACTTCTATATCCTGTTGGAACCACTTCTGACTTTGACTAAAAATAAATAAATAAATAAATTAAAACCTGTCACAAAAAAAATTTGTGAAACCTCCAGAAAAGGATCATCCAACACAGCATTAACACTTATTCCTATCCACTGAACTGGGTCCAGAGTCTTCCATCAGACAGGGGATAAGTGTTAAAGGGGTTATCTAGAGTAAATTTCTTCCAAAAACAGCATCTAACCTGTCTGCAGGGTGTTTGTAGTATTGCAACTTGGCTCCATTAAATTTAATGGAACTGAGATGCAAAATCACACACAGCCTGCAGACAAATGTGGTGCAGGTTTTTAAAGAAATCAACTCTGTTTTTCTAATGCGGGATAAACCCTTTTACACCTCCCACCCCCCAAATGTTATTTATTTATTTTTCTCCTCACCTTTAAAGATTCATGACATTTTATTTTCCACTGAAAGGCTGGAATTCCACTTGTTTATTTTTGGAAAAAATGCTAAGAGAAAAACGCCAATTCTGCCACATGGTGTTTTTTCGGCCAAAAACCGCCGAGGCCAGATGTTAGCTGTAAATCAATGAGAAATCGCTAAATTCTTTTTCCACTTGCCGTTTTTCAGTTTGGCGTTTTTTTAATTTGACGTTTTTCCACAAATTTTTGGTGTTTTTCAGCTCCTTGGCGGTTTTGCAAAATCGCAGCATGTTAAGCCTATGGTGTTTTTTTCACTGAAATCGTGGCGTTTTTCTCCCATAGGAGTCTATGGGAGTAAAAAAAAAAATGACAAGAAAAACGCCATGTGGGTTTTAACTTTGGCATTTTTTCAGGTGGTTTTTATTCTTTTTTTGGACTTAAACCATCCTTTTTTAATAAAATTTCGTAGGGTACCATTAAAAAAATGTATAAAAAAGATACAGTAGTGATGAAAAAAATTGTATTCAAAGAAACTTATCTCTTTTATAACAAAATTTTATAAATGTTTAAACAGGGATCAATTTATGTGTGTGGGCAGGGCACTAAAAATATAGCTGACAATAATAAAAATGTAGTGTGTGTGTGTTTTTCACTTTTTTTCTTTATTTTTTAGGTGGTACTACTACTCACAGCATGGAACACACACTGTTCCATGATGGGAGTAGTAGTACCTGTACTAATTGAGATATCGCCCGGGTCCGTCGCGATCCTTCTGTATCATTTATAGATGCGGCCGGCCGCTCTTCTATGGTCCCTTGCACTGCGGTATATATACACCTATTCATATTTCCCACAGAGAGCTGTGATTGACCAGATGGTTCAAGCCAATCACAACTCTCTGTGGGAAATATGAATATGTGTATATATATACGTCAGTGCAGGGGACCATAGAAGAGCGGCCGGCCGCATCTATACATTATACAGAAGGATCACAACAGGTATCAGGAGTGACATCCGCTGTGATCTTTCCTTATCTGCAGGTACTACAGCTCCCAACATGGACCAGAGCTTTATGTTAGGTATAGTAGTACTTGCAGTTAAGGACAGATCACAGTGGGTATCACTCCTGACATCCGCTGTGATTGTCCTTTCTATTGCAGAGATGTGGAGCGGCTCTATACAGAGCTCGCATCTCTGCACTATACTCCGGCCAGTGATGAGAATAGAACATCACTCATTCATATTTCCCGCTGAGAGCTGTGATTGGCTGCAACCATCCGGCCAATCCCATATGAATCCCATATGAATGAGTGATGTTCTATTCACATCACTGGCCGGAGTACAGAGCAGAGATGCGAGCGCTGTATAGAGCCGCTCCACCTCTCTGCTATATTATTGACAATCGCATCGGGTGTCAGGATTGACACCCAGAGCGATATGTCTATTAGAACAGGTACTACTACTCCCGTCATGGAACAGTCTGTTCCATGCTGGAAGTAGTAGTACTACCTCAAAAATATAAAAAAAAGAATAGAGAAAAAAAAGTGAATCACACATACACACTTTATTAAAAATTAATTAAAAGTTCATTGTAAAAAATAAAGATTTCCTTAAATACATTTTTTCCCAATTTTTCTGGTACCCAACACATTTTGAAAAAAATGCCAAAGGGGCCAAAAATGCTATTTCAACCCAAATGCAAAAATGCCAGAAAAAAATGTCAGATGCAGGAAATTGCACTGGTGCTCTTTCTGACGGTTTTTTTTTTTCAGTAAAAAAACGCTGGAAAAAAAAGTGGAGTCCTAGCCAAAGAGTTGTATGAGAGATTTTTTTTCTGACAAGTTGCACTTTTTGCTGCCACTTTTTTTATTACCTTATAGTGTAAAAAAATTATTGTGGGGCAGAATTAAGAAAAAAAAAATGCAAGTGCTTAATTTTGTGGGGCAATCAATTTTTCACCGGACGTTAAGACCGTACATTTCAGAAGTGTCAGGATTACTTTTAAAATAAACATAGTAAAATGTTAAATTAGAAAAAAATTATAGGAAATTATTTAATAAATATGTTTAACATTAAAACTTGACTTAATAGGTCATTTTTTGATGACACATTCCCTTCAAGCACATTGACAGTGCTTACACAAACACAATGATGAATATGTTTGTCATGATGCTGCTTCTGTCTGAGAACTCAACATTAGTCATCAATCAGTTAAAAATACATGCTCATGTTCACACAATGTTTACCGCTGGTATTTTCAGCTCCATAATTAGTCAAAAGAAAATGGCTGAAAAAAAAATCAGCAGTTTTCCAAATGTTTTACACAAAAAAAAAAAACAGCCCTTTTAGGGTACAAACACACTACGTTTCTGTTCCTCTTCATCGTATCTGTCGGAATCCCACCAAAAA
The DNA here is from genome assembly GCF_029499605.1 of Hyla sarda. Taxonomy (NCBI): domain Eukaryota; kingdom Metazoa; phylum Chordata; class Amphibia; order Anura; family Hylidae; genus Hyla; species Hyla sarda. Next base: position 64,566,606 of record NC_079195.1, on the reverse strand, counting down.
CGGGATGCCGATGTATACTTTTAACGGGAGCAGCGGACCCAATTCACTTCCATGGCAGAAAGGCGTAAACCCCAAGTGACACCAATCTGGACATATGCACTATTTTAAATGGACTCAAGACTGGGGCAGTTGCGCTTTTGAAATGGGGCATATGTCCTGAAAGGAGTCACTAGGTGAATGGGGTCCGCTGCTCACGTTAACAGTAGGCATTGGCATCCTGTTTTCGGCAAGATGCTGACAAATATTATAATGGGGTAGAAACATAATGTGCTCGTACCCTCAAAGGCTGAAGACACCAATTAAAATATAGGATTTTCTAGTCATATTCAGCCACAAAGAGAGCATGTCAATTCATTTTACAGCTGTAAGAATTATGGTGTAAAATTAAAGGGGGAGATCTATTAAAACCTGACTAGAGTGTGATGCAGTTGCCCATAGCAACCAATCAGATTGCTTCTTTCATTTCTAAGTAGCTTAAAAAAAAAGCAACGTGCAACTGCACCATCTCCCCCAAAGTGTGTGTACACTAATCTCCATTTTCTATTGAGTTCAATGGAACTCAACAGCAAAAAAGAGCAGATTTTCGGCCATTTTTGAACAGTAAAAATGTTGTTTTAGGGTTTTAGGGTGCTATTCACACACTATTACTAGCAGTGGGTTGCCCGCTGCGAGAATCCTGCTGCGAGTTACGCTACCATTGATTTAAATGGGTCCACAGACAGTCCGCAACAGTGTCAGATTTGCGGACTGACCGCGGACCCATTCAAATGAATGGTAGCGTAACTCGCAGCGGGTTTCCTGCAGCGGAAAATCCGTTGCTAGTTGCTAGCGTGTGAACGCACCCTTAAAGCCCCCCCCCCCCCCCCCCCCAAAAAAAACTGGCAAAATGCACTGTGTAAACGTGGCCTGATGTGCAAAAAAACAACCAATCATGTAGCTGCTAAAGGCGAAGTTTCCATTTGGGTTTTTTTCTGGCAGTTTTTGGATATCTGCCACTGCAGTTTTTGAGCCAAAGCCAGAAGTGTATTCAAAAGGAATAGGACATATAAGGGAAGGACTTACACTTCTCCTCCCTTATGGATCCACTTCTGACATTTGCTCAAAAACTGCAGTGGCAGATATCCAAAAACTGCCAGAAAACAAAAACAAGTGGAAACTTAGCCTTAATCGCAACCTTAAATTACTAAATGTGAGATGGGCTATGACTGACTGCTATTGCCAAACCCATTTTGTTTTTCTTTGTCCTGATGTTCTTTTCCCTTTCATGCAGAAAAGCTACAAATATTTGTGGCAAGCAGAGATTAGAAGTAACAATGGGGTCCATGAGTTACCATGTGAAAACAATGTGTGGACAGAACTAGCCACGGCTTATAGGAGCATTAGCTGTTTTCATCCTTGCTGCATGTTTTAAATAGTTATGCATTCACTGGCAATCTACCAGATAAGGAGTCTCCAAGTCTAAGCTGCAAAGTTCACTAATGAAGGAATTTCAATTACTCCTGATAGTCTCATTAGCAAACAAGAATCCTCTATCAATCAATCAATCACTTGTTAGCCCTATAATGTAATGAATATGACATCACACATCTGAGCGACACAGAAACCAGACACCTGCCTAGAGGAACATGGTTCATGGGGGATGCAGAAATGGATTTATAGTTTATAATAATGGTAAGAATTTATAAAAATATATATATATATATATATATATATATATATATATATATATATATATATATATATATTTTGTCTGTGAATACTTGACTAGATATATCATGGTTAATTCCGGGTAGTAAAGGAAACAGTAAAATTACTGTTCAGAATATATCATCAGTCAGCTGCCCACCCCTGCAGTCATGGGTCATCCATGCATTCTATGGTCTTCAGACATTTCATGCACTTGAATGATATATCTTCACATCCTCATTTACACAGAGAGAGGGACCTGAAAGATTCTAGCTGTGATGAGTTACAGAATTCACACAGCGGCCCTCATTTACTAAGGTATAACTGATTCGTGTTTGTCGCACACTGGCGGCGACATGTCGCAGACACTATGAGCCAAAACACTTGGAATAACTCGGCAAACATGAGTCAGTTTTAGCTTAGTAAATAAGGGCCACTGTGTAAATTCTGTGAAACTGATCACAGTGCAGGAAGGAGTTAAGGGTACCAACACACTGCTTTTCTGCCCCCGTTAATCTTATCTGTCAGCTCCCTGCTGAAAATGGGAGGCTGACGTAAACTGTAAAGCAGAGGACCCCATTTGCTTCCATAGTCAAACGGAATCATCTAGTGACTCCTTTCAGGACGTATGCATTATTTCAAAAGCTGAACAGCCCCGTTATGAGTCAGCTTAAAATAACTAGAGGTGACTCAGCTCGCCCATAGAAGTGAATTGGGTCCGCTGCTCCCGTTAACAGTACAAGTCTCTGCCGCCATTAATTGTATCCGTTGGCACCCCGCCGAAAACAGGATGCCAATGGATACGATTAATGGCGGCAGGAACGTAGTGTGATTGCCTCAAATTCCCAGCGTTTCCATTCCTCATCACTGTTTGTTTCCTCCTCCCGCATTGAATGACAGCCTCTGTGCTTTAGGGACTGGAAATGCTGGACACTTGAGGAGATTGATCCTGTGCTGAGGGCATGATGGCGGATATTCATCAAAACCTGTTCATAGGAAAAGTTACTAAGTTGCCTATAGCATGCTTCTTTAATTTTTAACCTCTTCAGGACGCCGGGCGTATGCATACGCCCTGCATCCCGAGTCCTTAACCCCTTAAGGACTCATGATGTACCGGTACATCATGGGTCCGCTCCCGATCTATAACGCGGGGCCAGAAGTACGTCAAAATCAAACCTATATAAGTAGGGTATCATTTTAATCGTATGGACCTACAAAATAAAGATAAGGTGTCATTTTTCCCGAAAAATGTACTGTGTAGAAACGGAAGCCCCCAAAAGTTACAAAATGGCGTTTTTTTTCAATTTTGTCTCACAATGATTTTTTTTTCCGTTTCACCATAGATTTTTGGGTAAAATGACTGATGTAATTACAAAGTAGAATTGGTGGTGCATAAAATAAGCCAGCATATGGATTTTTAGGTGCAAAACTGAAAGAGTTATGATTTTTTAAAGGTAAGGAGGAAAAAATGAAAATGCAAAAACGGAAAAACACTGAGTCCTTAAGGGGTTAAGGACGTGGGGCGTATGCATACGCCCGTGGGAATTCCGGTCCCCGCCGCTAGCAGGCATCCTGGCACATCGCCGAGGGGGATCCTGAGACCCCCCTCCATGTCGGTGATTGCAGAAAATCGCATGTCAATTCAGACATGCGATTTTCTGCTATTCCGGGCGCAGTCTCTGGTGACCTGATCACCCGGAAAATAGGGATGATCGGAGCTGTCAGTGACAGCCCCGATCATCCTTAGGGATAGTAGCTAGGTCGCAATGCTGCGATCTCCTCCTATCCCCTGCCATTGTATAGAACTGATTCTGACCAATGGCAGCGCAGGATACTGGGTTGCCATGGCAACCCCCGTTCTGCCCACCCCTGGATGTCGGGCAGAACAGGGGGAGAAGATGGAGGCTGGTACCTGAGAAGAAGACGGCGTGGGGACCGCAGATCGTGGCTGGAGACAGGCGCAGGTAGGGAAACAATGGTTGGGAGGGGGGGGGAAGGAAGGGGGCAGTAAGTGATATTTACTGCTGCCCTTCCTAGTGGGTGCCAAACTGCAACAGGGAGTTGTAGTTTTGCAACATCGGGAGGGTCACAGTTTGTAGACCACTGTTACAGTGGTGCCCAAACGGTAGCCCTCCAGATGTTGCCAAACTACAACTCTCAGCATGCCTAGACTGCCCAGGCATGCTGGGAGTTGTAGTTCTGTAACATCTGTCCCTTCAGATGTAGCAATTTTCATGACATTTTGAAAATTGCTGCTCTACTTTGAAGCCCTCTAATTTTTTCAAAAAGTAAAAATATGTCCATTTTATGATGCCAACATAAAGTGGACATATTGTATTTGTGAAAATAAAATTTATTTGGAATATCCATTATCCTTACAAGCAGAGAGCTTCAAAGTTCGAAAAATGCTAAATTTTCTAAATTTTCGGATTTTTCACCAAAAAAGGATGCAAGTAACGACGGAAATTTACCACCAAAATAAAGTAGAATATGTCACGAAAAAATAATCTCAGAATCAGAAAATTCTGTAAAAGCGTTTTAGAGTTATTAATGCGTAAAGCGACGGTGGTCAGAATTGCGAAAAAGGGCTCAGTCCTTAAGGTGAAAAAGGGCTGCTTCCTTAAGAGGTTAATAAGGCCTGTGAAAAATGAAAGAAGCAATCTGATTGGTTGCTATGGGCAACTCAGCAAGTTTTCCTCTGGACAGGTTTTGATAAATCTCCCCCAATGTGTGTATGTGTGAAATCCTCCTTTAGCCATATTTACACACCATAAAAATGGTGTTTTAACGGTAAAAAAAATTGCATAAAAATTGCCAGATTTTATCATAATGTGTTCCATTGTTGTCAATGGAAAATTGGCCATTTCTTTACACATGATGGCATAGATGTAAATTTAATAGGTATTCTTCATTTTCAGCTGATTTAGGTAAACAAACTGACAAAATAATGGAAATGGGAGTAAAACTTAAAAAAAAAAACTGCAGAGTTATGGCAGGTTAATCTTCTCTTTCTATTGCGCAGCTCTGGGCAATGGAGGTGGGGAGCCGGAAAGCATTAGCATATTCATCACAGGGGCGGGCTGGACAGGGAATATAGAGGAGGCAGGGAGCTCAGTGAGTCAGCTCCCCATCTCCATTGCGCAGAGCTGCACAATAGAAAGAGAAGATTAAGGGAGTACACCGGGATGTAAAGATTGTGTTTCATATTGCCTGCAGTAAAAAAAAAAAGAATGCATACCTGCCGCCGGCAACTCGCTCCGGCCTCCGCCGCGATCCTCTTCCTGGTTGCCTGTGGTCGGTAAGTCATACTGATTCAGCCCGCCTCGACTCGCGATAGGCTGAGTGGCAGTGTGACTTTTTCGGTCCCGGAATCAGAAAGAAGACCAGTGCCGGGGCTGAAAACACCACACTGCCACTCAGCCTATCGCCAGCTGAGGTAAGTATCCTTTTTTCTTTTTTTTTTCTACTGCTGGCAGTTTGAAACATAATTTTCACATTCCGGAGTACTCCTTTAACCTGCTATAACTCTACAAATACTGGACAGATGTACGTTACAAGATCTTTTTAAAGCTGTTCATCCAGACTATAAACCGGTATATTGGGTTTAGAGTGGGTGAAAAGCCTGTTAGTTTTTCTTTAACCCCTTGAGGACAATGGACCTAAATGCACGTCCTGAGACGCTGGTACTTCGCGCACCAGGACGTACATTTACGTCCTGTACATGACCCGAGCACTAGAGTGGTGCTCACGTCATGCACGGCAAGTCCCAGCTGCTATCAGGAGCCAGGGACCCGTCGATAATAGCAGACATCAACGATTTTAATTGTATTGACCCACAGAATAAAGAAAATATGTAATTTTTACTGTAAAGTGTACAGCGTGAAAACTAAACCCTCCAAAATTGTGGTTTTCAATGAAATTTCCTCACACAAAATTTCTTTTTTGGGTCCGCCGTACATTTTATGGTAAGATGAGAGGTGTTATTACAAAGTACAATTGGTTGCACAAAAAACAAGCCCTTATATGGGTCTGTGGATGAAAATATAAAAGAGTTATGGATTTTAGAATGCAAAAATAAAATTTGCCTGGTCCTTAATCTCTTAATTTTTTTTTTATGTCAATTTTGTCCAACAAATTTTTTTGGGGGGTTTCGCCATAGATTTTGTGGTAAAATGACTGTTGTCATTACAAAGTAAAATTGGTAGTGCATAAAACAAGCCCTAATATAGGTCTGTTGGTGGAAAACTAAAAGCGTTATGATTTTTAGAAGGTGAAGAGGAAAAAACTGAAGTGCAAAAAACAGAAAAACGCTGAGTCCTGATAGGGTTAAGGAGATAAGGTTGGTGTAGGTCACAACATTTTTTGGAAAACACTTCCATTTGTGTGGCATTATTTTGTTCACAAGTAGATTACAACGGAATAGGAGATAAAAAGGGTGGAATTAAAAGTGTATTCCAAAACTTCAAAGCATCTCCATTCCACAGGATAGTGTGAAAGTATTTGATTGCTGGGCGTCTGACCGCTGCTCTCGGATACATCTCTGGTGCTTCCATAGACAATGCATGGAGCGTATAAGATGACACACCCTTCTATGCAGCAGGGACAGCTATTGCAACTCCCACGTTCAGACACTTATCTCCTGTCCTAAATGCATTTTAAGTGCTGGAATACCCCTTTAAACTGGATCCACTCCTGGCTTTGGTTAAAAAAAAAACTATGAAAAAGTGCTTTTTGGGGAAAAACTGATGTGCGTGACACTAACCTTTAGGCTTCTTCATTAACCTTTTTGTCTATTTTAATGCCTATGAGAAAAAAACTGATGAATTTCAAGTTTTTTTCACAGCATTTTTAGGGGTTGTCAACACACTATTATTTGGCAATTGTTCATTCACATTCTGGCGCCAAAGCTGGAAATCTCTGCAATCTGCCGTTCACTGCCTGATGTTTAGAAAATCTGTCTGTTTAAAAAAAAAAAATGTAAGTTGGAACATAAGGGTGCTTTCACACCACGTTTTCAGCCTACGGCTGCCGGATCCGGCTGGGGGAGGGGAAAACCTTGCGCTCCCGTACCCCAGCCGGGGGATCTGGCAGCTGTAAGCTGAAAAGGTGGTGTGAAAGCACCCTAAGAAGAGGGTATCGGCCTTACCATTTGCTCTCTTGCAGAAGAGGAAGGAAAAAAGATTGTGTACCTGCAAGCTGTGTCCATTATTCACAGGATCTACACTGTCTATGTCTAAGGTAAATCAAGGCTAGAGATGAGCGAAGTTACAGTAATTCGATTTGTCACAAACTTCTCGGCTCGGCGTTTGCTGACTTTATCCTGCATAAATGAGTTCATCTTTCAGGTGCTCCGGTGGGCTGGAGACTCTCTCCTAGGACTGTATCTACCTTTTGCAGCCCACCAGAGCACCTGAAAGCTGAACTAATTTATGCAGGCAACAAAGTCAGCAACCGCCGAGTCGAGATGTTTGTGACGAATCGAATCACTGTAAGTTCTCTCATCTCTAATCAAGGCCTTTTCTCTAATCATCATCAGCAGCAGCAGCAATTTCAGTGCTTAGAGTAACCCTTCCTTGTCACCACTCTGGAGGGTTATTGTCAAAAACTGTTTTTACTTTTTTTTTTTTTTTAAGTGCAAGTACTTTCCAATCAAGTGTGAAGTGTGAAATGCACTACATGTTAATTTATCATGCATTTTAAAATGACGGAAAAGAAAAATGGGTGAAGAAGTCCTGATCAATATATCCAAGTTTTCTGATATAAGTATGAAGGGAGATTTATCAAAACCTGTCCAAAGAAAAAGTTCCTGAGTTGCCCATAGCAACCAATCAGATCACTTCTTTTATTTTTCAAAGGCCTTTTCAAAAATGAAAGATGCGATCTGATTGGTTGCTATGGGCAACTCAGCAATTTTTCTCTGGACAGGTTCTGATAAATCTCCCCCATAGTGTTTGGTCTGAATGCCATATTTATGAAGCATCTCCATAACGTGTGTTAGTGTTATAAAACAATGCCCGGTTTGACTTCCACTGCTCTGAAGGGACTGCCTCATAATGGATATTTATCAGCTCTGCACAGGACATGTGATAAATTGTTTGGTCCTCCCCAATAGAGCCCCAAAATAGGGCTCCTAATCCAAACATTCCTCCTTACTGCAATTTTTTTTTTTACTTTTAGAACGTTAATGGTTTGGTGGATAAGAGTGCAAAGTCTATTGGACTCTCAAAGACAGGAAAGTACCGTGTTCAGCTGTTTCTGTTAGGCCAATAGCCACTGAATGGATTGGTGGGGGACATGTGGAAAACTTTTTTTTATTTTTTAAATCAACTGATGCCAGAAAGTTGAACAAATTTGTAAATTAGGCAATATAGAAAAAGGACGGAGAGGCTCCTGCGGAAAGTTTAACTAGAATGACCCGGGCAACTCAAACTAACACCTGTACCCAAGGTGTCTGAAAAGAGAGTACTAGACAAAAATAATTTTTTGAGGCTCAAGGTCTTTGGATAAGGAACACACTTGTTGGTTAAAATATATGAAATATTTATTAATTAATTAATTAACTGATAGTCCGGGATCACAGGGCCCTTGTAAATCCACGGAATCAGAAGATTCATAAAAAATATAAAATCATAAAATTCATATGTATATTCATAAAATAAAATTATATATACATCTATAGATGTATAAGACCACTGGAAAGGGTAGCAGCTATTTCAAATCGGCACTCTGGATAATATTTGTATATAGATAATGTCCATCAAAGTGCCAGTGCAGTCCTGAAAAAATATGTAACACAGTCTATCACACTTATGAATGTCCTTTCAAGACAGTAAAGTGGCAGTTGAATAATATTCAGGTGTCTGTGGCTCCAGACTTAGATGTCACTCTGTATGTTATATAGAGCAATCCTAGGATGCTGTATTCCACAGCGGTAAATTCAAACTATGAGCATAGTGTTTGGGAAAGGTTTAGCTCACCGGTCCTGATGCGATTCTCGGGAGGTAACTTTACCGTTCCTTGCTTGTCCTCAGCGATGTCAGGCAGCCGTCTGTCCCCGCTCTCTTGCCTGAGAGCGCACCGCTGGAGTCTCTGCCGACTCCTATTTGCGCGATGTTAGCAGATGGTGGGCGATAGATACAGGGGCTGCTGCGCTTGCAAGGCAGGTAATCCAGGTGGCGTCTTCGTGTAGAGAGCGCGCGCTCCCGGTCTCTGACCGCGCGCTCAGAAATGTCCGTGTGATAGCCGATAATAGCTCTGGACTGCAAATGATGATAGTGGTCTCATACGTCTCTTAGGGGGGGGTCGCCGGACGCGTTTCAGCACCCACTAGGTGCTTTCTTCAGCGGCTTAAATATATAAGGGGAGAAAGCACCTAGTGGGTGCTGAAACGCGTCTGGCGACCCCCCCCCTAAGAGACGTATGAGACCACTATCATCATTTGCAGTCCAGAGCTATTATCAGCTATCACACGGACATTTCTGAGCACGCGGTCAGAGACCGGGAGCGCGCGCTCTCTACACGAGGACGCCACCTGGATTACCTGCCTTGCAAGCGCAGCAGCCCCTGTATCTATCGCCCACCATCTGCTAACATCGCGCGAATAGGAGTCGGCAGAGACTCCAGCGGTGCGCTCTCAGGCCAGAGAGCGGGGACAGACGGCTGCCTGACATCGCTGAGGACAAGCAAGAACGGTAAAGTTACCTCCCGAGAATCGCATCAGGACCGGTGAGCTAAACCTTTCCCAAACACTATGCGCATAGTTTGAATTTACCGCTGTGGAATACAGCATCCTAGGATTGCTCTATATAACATACAGAGCGACATCTAAGTCTGGAGCCACAGACACCTGAATATTATTCAACTGCCACTTTACTGTCTTGAAAGGACATTCATAAGTGTGATAGACTGTGTTACATATTTTTTCAGGACTGCACTGGCACTTTGATGGACATTATTTATACAATTATTATCCAGAGTGCCGATTTGAAATAGCTGCTACCCTTTCCAGTGGTCTTATACATCTATAGATGTATATATAATTTTATTTTATGAATATACATATGAATTTTATGATTTTATATTTTTTATGAATCTTCTGATTCCGTGGATTTACAAGGGCCCTGTGATCCCGGACTATCAGTTAATTAATTAATAAATATTTCATATATTTTAACCAACAAGGGTGTTCCTTATCCAAAGACCTTGAGCCTCAAAAATTCTTTTTGTCTAGATTTGTAAATTACTTCTATTAAAAAAAAAAATCTTAATCCTTCCAGTACTTATTAGCGGCTGTATACTACAGAGGAAATTATTTTCTTTTTTTCTTTTCTGTCTCTGCTGACATCTCTGTCCATGTCAGGAACTGTCCAGAGCAGGAGAAAATCCCCATAGCAAACATATGCTGCTCTAGACATTTCCTAAAATGCCCTGTGCCTGCTCCCCCACCTTAACGCGAGGTCACAAGCTGACACCATGTCATAGCAGGTCGGTCCCGGCGCCTATGAATGGCCAGGACCCATGTCTAATGCCAGACATCACCGATTGCATGTTGATTGCCACTAAAATGAAACAAAAAAATTCCCGGCAGCTCAGTCAGGCTGATCGGAATCACCACGGTAAAACCTCTGTGTCCCGATCAGCTTACAGGACAACGAGGGGGGTCCCTACCTGATTCCTCGCCCTCCGATCTCCTCTGCGATGCTCCAGGCTGGCTCACCAGACTGGAGCAATCGAGCGCAGATAACACTGATCAATCCTGTGCTATGGATAGCATTGAACTGTGTATGCAATCAGAAGATTACGTGTAATAGTCCCCCATGGGGACAAAAAAAAAAAAAAGTTAAAAAAAGTTAATAAATGTGAATTAAACCCTTCCATACTAAAAGTTAAAATCACCTCCCTTTTCCAAAATTCCATATAAAAAATATGTAAACATAATAAAAATAAACATATGTGGTATCGCCGCATGCACAAATGTTCGAACTATAAAAATATAACGTTAATTAAACTTCATGGTCAATGGCGTATACGAAGAAAATTTCCAAAGTCCACAATTTGCATATTTTTGGTCATTTTGTATACCCCAAAAAGTATTGGTTTCGCCATAGATTTTGTGGTGAAATGACTGATGTCATTACAAAGTGAAATTGGTAGCGCATAAAACAAGCCCTCATATAGGTCTGTAGGTGGAAAATTTACAGCGTTATGAGTTTTAGAAGGTGAGGAGGGAAAAAACGAAAGTGCAAAAACTGAAAATTTTAAGGTGTTAAGCACTGAACAGTTTAGAGATTTAGACTGCTAATCACATGACCAAGTAACTGTAATGGAAAATATAGATGCAGCTGTGCCGGGATAAAACATATGGCGAGAAAACTCAAACTCAAACATCCATAAACCATGGCTGTAGAAAAAAGTGAAAACCATATTAATTTTTAGCAAAATTTTCTGAAAATGGAAAACTGGAAATAACAGGAAAATTACAAGGAGAAACATTAATACATAAAGTGAAATGTAATTTCCCAAACTTTTTTCACCCAAATATACCTCCTATAGTACATGAGGCTGAATGTATTACACAAGTGTCAGCCAGACTATACATTACATGAGCACTATCAAATAAAAAAAAACCTTTGATATGTTGTACATCTTGGCAAAACACTAACCTTTCTAATATACTTCATAAGAAAAGGTTATTTTCCTTTTATAGAAATCATGGCTTATATAAAATACCCTTAGGGGTCCCTATACCATCCAGAACATAATCCTGTGCGGCATCATCATCTATGTCCCAGTTAAAGGGGTATTCCAGGCAAAAACATTTTTTATATACATCAACTGGCTCCGGAAAGTTAAACAGATTTGTAAATTTGTTCTATTAAAAATATCTTAATCCTTCCAATAGTTATTAGCTTCTGAAGTTTTCTGTCTAACTGCTCAATGATGATGTCACGTCCCGGGAGCTGTGCATGATGGGAGAATATCCCCATAGGAACTGCACAGCTCCCGGGACGTGAGTCATCAGAAAGCAGTTAGACAGAAAACAGCAACTCAACTTCAGAAGCTAATAACTATTGGAATGATTAATATTTTTTAATAGAAGTAATTTACAAATCTGTTTAACTTTCCGCAGCCAGTTGATATATAAAAAAAGGTTTTGGCCTGGAATACCCCTTTAAAGCACCGGCATGGACAAAGTCCAGTATGTTTGGGTGGGACTGGCACTCATGTGTTCTCACCTGTCCTATCAGACTGCAGAAAAAAAAAAAAAAAACAGTGAGGAAGGGGTTACAGAGCAGCCTGCAGTGTTTGGATGAAGAGACCCAGCACAGCAGACAAAGGGAGGAAGATGAGTGATGAAAAGTGAGGACACCCCCCCCCTCCAAAGCATAGAGTGGCAAACCAACTGAGCATCAGAAGGAAAGGAATTTGTGAGATCAATAAATATAGGTGCAAGGGGATAAGATGTCTGATCACGGGGGTCCCGCTGTTACTGTGGCACCCCAGTCATCTGTTGCACAGAGCGAACTTCGTCTTGACGTCTGCCACGCCCCTTCCTGTAGATTTGCTTTGAGGGGCGTGATGTGATGTCACGAGCCTCCGGTGCCTCAATGCGAACGCCGGGTGCTGCAGGGAGATCATAGGTGGTCCCAGCAGCAGGACCCCCATGATCAGACATCTTATCCCCTAATCCTTTGGATAGGGGATAAGATGTCTAGGGACAGAGTACCCCTTTAAGGACCAGGCGATTTTTTTTTTTTTTTTTTTTTTTGTTTTTGCACTTTCGTATTTTCCTCATCATAAAGCTTTTAATTTTGCACCTACAGATCCATATAAGGGCTTGTTTTCTGCATCACCAGTTGTACTTTGTAATGACTTCACTTGATTTATTACAAAATCTGTGGAAAAAAATAAATAAAAATTATTGCACTTTTTGGTAAAAATTACACCTTATCTTTTATTCTTTAGGTCCATACTGTTACAAGGATAGTCAATTTATGTAGGTTTTATTTTATTTTACTTCCTTAAAAAAATATCCTAACTACATGCACCAAAATTTGTATGTCAAAGATTGTCATCTTCTGACCCCTGTAACTTTTTTATTTTTCCACATATGGGCTATATGAGGGCAAATTTTTTGCACTGTGGTCTGTAGTTTTTATCGTTACAATTTCTGTTTTGATGGGACTTTTTGATCGCTTTTTATAAAAATTTTTATGGTATATGTAGTGACCAACAATGCACAATTTTGGATTTTTGTATTTTTTTACGTGTACGCCATCGACCGTGGGGGCTATAACATGCAATCTTGCAATTGCATACACTGTTTAATGCTGAGCTTTGGCTCAGCATTGATCAGTGTTATCGGTGCTCTGCTGCTACAGCCTGTGGAGGCTGGAGGCAGTAGAAGATCACTGATGGACGGCAAGGAGGAGGGTAAGGGCCCTCCCGCCATCTTCTCAGCTGATCGGGACATAACGATTTCATTGTGATGGTTCTGATGAGCTCTGCTGAGCTGCCGGGATCGTTTTACTTTCATTTTAGACACCGCAATCAACTTTGACCCTAAGTCCTGGCTGCTGATAGCAGTCGGGAGCCACCGGGTTTGATGGACGCTCAGCCCGTGAGCATACTTTAAACACTGGTAATGGTACCAGGGCATGCAGGTATGACCTTGGTTCTTAAGTACCAGGATACAAGGTCCTACCCATATGCCCCTCGTCCTTAACAGGTTAATCATGTCTTTCACTGGTTTAACCTTAAGGGGTGCTCCGATGCAAAACTTTTTATTTTTAAATCAACTGGTGCCAGAAAGTTAAACAGATTTGTAAATTACTTCTATTAAAAAATCTTCATCCTTCCTGTACTTATTAGCTGCTGAATTATACAGTTGAATAACACAGAACTGTCTGCTGACATCACGAGCACAGTGCTCTCTGCTGACATCTCTGTCCATTTTATGAACTGTCCAGAACAGCATATGTTTGCTATGGGGATTTCCTTTTACACTGGACAGTTCCTAAAAATGAACAGAGATGTCAGCAGAGAGCACCGTGCTCGTGATTCAGCAGACAGCTCTGTGTTTCAAACGGAATTATTCAGCAGCTAATAAGTACAGGAAGGATGAAGATTTTTTAATAGAAGTAATTTACAAATCTGTTTAACTTTCTGGCACCAGTTGATTTATTAAAAAAAAGTTTTTCACCGGAGTACCCCTTTAACCCCTTAAGGACCAGGCCAATTTTCACTGTAGGACCAGAGCGTTTTTTGCATATCTGACCACTGTCACTTTAAAAATTAATATCTCTAAAACGCTTATACCGAATATTCTGATTCTGAGATGGGGTGGGCAGAACGGGGGGTTGCCATGGCAACCCACTGTCCTGCTCTGCTATTGGTCAGAATCAGTTCTGACCAATGGCAGGGGATAGGAGGAGATCGCAGCACTGCGACCTCCCTCCTACCCTGCAAGATTATCTGGGCTGTCACTGACAGGTCAGATCATCACTATTTTTCGGGCTGATCGGGTCACCAGAGACCCGATCAGCCCGGAATAGCAGAAAATCTGAATTGACATGCGATTTTCTGCGATCGCCTACATGGGGGGGTCTCAGGACCCCCCTTGGCGTTTGCCTCGGACGCCTGCTGAACGATTTCAGCAGGCGTTCGGTTTTGCAACCCGCCCGTTGCGCGGTGGGATGCGAAATTCCCACGGACGTATGAGTATGTGCCTGGTCCTTAAGACCCAGGGTGCAGGGACGTACTCATATGTGCCTGGTCCTTAAGGGGTTAAAGGGGTATTCCAGGAAAAAACTATATATATATATATATATATATATATATATATATATATATATATATCTCAACTGGCTCCAAAAAGTTAAACAGATTTGTAAATTACTTCTATTAAAAAATCTTAATCCTTCCAATAATTATCAGCTGCTGAAGTGGAGTTGTTGTTTTCTGTCTGGCAACAGTGCTCTCTCTGTTGACATTTCTGCTAGTCTCGGGAACTGCACAGAGTAGAAGAGGTTTGCTATGGGAATTTGTTTTTACTTTGGACAGTTCCCGAGACAAGTGTCATCAGGGAGCACTTAGACAGAAAATAACATCTGAACTTCAACAGCTCATACGTACTGAAAGGATTAAGATTTTTTTTAATAGAAGTCATTTACAGAAATCTGTTTAACTTTCTGGAGCCAGTTGATATATTAAAAAATAGATAACCCATTTAACAACTTTATAGTGTTATTTGAAACTGCTGTCAAATTAACATTAAAAAAAAAAAAAACATGCAGTTAAGAAATTATGTGTTTTTAGGGTGCATTCACACGGGCGTATTTGTCAGCGGATCCACAGCTGCGGATCCGCTGACAAAGGTCCCTAAAGTGCTGCCCTCTTTGTGCCTGCTAATAGCGGCAATCCGCCGCTACCAGCAGACACACTGTGAAGTGCAAGTTGCAGTGTATCCGCACATTCCGCAAATCGCTCCCCCGGCTCCCTGAGCTACACAGAGAACGGCCTCGATGTGTGCGAGTACACTGCAGGGTAACTCGCACATCGCAGTGTGTCTGCTGGTAGCGGCTGATTGCCGCTATTAGCAGGCACAAAGAGGGCAGCACTTTAGGGGCCTTTGTCAGTGGATCCGCCCGTGTGCATGCACCCTTAAAGGGGTATTCCAGGCCCAAACTTTTTTTCTATATCAACTGGCTCCGGAAAGTTAAACAGATTTGTAAATTACTTCTATTAAAAAAATCTTAATCCTTCCAGTAGTTATTAGCTTCTGAAGTTGAGTTGTTGTTTTCTGTCTAACTGCCCTCTGATGACTCACGTCCCGGGAGCTGTGCAGTTCCTATGGGGATATTCTCCCATCATGCACAGCTCCTGGGACGTGACATCATCATTGAGCAGTTAGACAGAAAACTTCAGAAGCTAATAACTATTGGAAGGATTAAGATTTTTTTATAGAAGTAATTTGCAAATCTGTTTAACTTTCCGGAGCCAGTTGATAGATATATATATATATATATATATATATATATATATATATATATATATATATATATATATATATATATATATATATATATATATAAAAAGGTTTTGTCTGGAATATCCCTTTAAACAGCAGCAGGCAAACACATGGTTCTGCACCAGTCCTACAACCTGATGCTGTGTTCACACATTCATACTTACATTTCTACTTGCAATTATTAAACACAAAACCAGACTGACGGCGGTTTCATGCTGGTGTGCATTTCTTCTGGCTGGAAGAAGCACACACCAGTGGGAAACCGTCGGTGGTCACCTCTGAGCGCCCTGCAGGAAGTCGAAAGCCGGATCTGGTGGAGGATGTGAAGGGGAGTCGTCAGGCTGAAGCCTTGCGGATACCGTTTGTTTCTTTACAATAGAGTAATTTACAAATCTGTATAACTTTCTGACACCAGTTGATTTAAAAAAAATGTGTTTTCCACTGGAGTACCCCTTTAAGAATTATTGACATATCTTTGATTCCTCTAAGACTTCAGGCAGATATTCCACATCGAAATTCTGCTTGAATCTGCCCCACATTGCTTGTGTGCCATGTTTTTTTGCATGGGGAAGTAAAGGAAATTCAGTGAAGAAATTTTACAAACCAGCCCATGTACGTTCAAATGAGTGGGTCTACAGCAAGTTTCCTGCTACAAGTTTGAGCAGCAGTAGCTCTCCACATCAGAAAATATGCAGCAGATTACATTTACTTCAAACTGACAGCAGGGAACTTGCTGTAGACCCGTCCATGTAAATGTACCCCTATACTGTATCTTCTGCGGATCTGCTGCAGATTTTTGGGTGCAGATTTCATGCTGTTAAATCAATACAAAGAAATAGTTGAACACAGCATCAAATCCACAGCAGATCTGCAATATTAAAGGAGAATTCGGGATACAAAACATATTGTGAGGGGGGGGGGGGGGGGGGGTCTGACCGCTGGATCTCCTGTGTGGGGCCCGGAGCTCTCCTGCTGAATAGGAGTGTTGATCACTGCACGAAGCGGTGGCTGTCACATCCCCTTAATCACCCAAATAATCTTGGCCTATGATAACACTAACTGTGGTCATATCAAATCACCTTCACCAAAAAACAAACCACATAATACTGATATATGTCAAATGGTAACAAACTTTATTGATTATAAAAAGGAAAAAAAAAAAAGGAAGACAAAACATGTAAACAAATAAAAGTATGCTCAGGCATGGCTAGTAGCACAAACAGAAGAAAGGGGGATGTACAAAGTAATATATAGGTGATAAAGTACAACATCACAGGTCTATAGATGTAGGGGTATACAGCATTAGGTAAACAGTAAACATAGACTGCACAAAAGGAAAGCTGCCTACCTACATACTAAAATTAACGATGAACTGTGCACCTAATGGAGAGACATCTCCCCTCCAGCCCCAAACGCACATTTTCGCCATGTGCTTCGTCATCTGCTGCAGATTTTTGGGTGCAGATTTCATGCTGTTAAATCAATACAAATAGTTGAACACAGCATCCAATCCACAGCAGATCTGCAATATTAAAGGAGAACTCAGGATACAAAACGTATCTCCTATCCTAAGGATAGGGGATAAGTGTCAGATTGTGGGGGGGTCTGACCCCTGGGACCCCGCTATCTCCTGTGTGGGGCCCCCAGCTTTCCTGCTGAATGGGATTGTTGATCACTGCACGAAGCGGTGGCTGTCATGTCCCCTTAATGCAGCTCTATGGGAGAGCAGAAGCACTGCGCTCAGCAACCTACAGCTCTGCCATAAAGCTGCAATGAGGGGGTGGGTCGGCCACAGCAGGAGAGCCGTGGCCCCCGCAATCTGACATTTATACCATATCCTTAGGAGTCTCCTTTAAATGGGCACTGTCAGATTCCAAAACTTTTTATATGTTGTACATCTTGGCAAAACATTAACCTTTCTAATATACTTCATAAGAAATTTCCTATTTATAGAAATAATGGCTTATAAAATCATGGCTTTGTCCAAGCTGAGACCCAGGAATGGACAAAGTACAGTAAGTGGTGTGGGCTAGCACTCCTCGGTCCTGTCTGATAGGACAGGAGAGAGCACAGAGAAGTGCTATCAGACAGGAGAGAGCACAGAGGAGTGGTCTCAGACAGGAGAGAGCACAGAAGAGTGCTATTAGACAGGAGAAAGCACAGAGGAGTGCTATCAGACAGGAGAAAGCACAGAGGAGTACTATTAGACAGGAGAGAGCCCAGAGAAGTGCTATCAGACAGGGGAGAGCACAGAGAAATGCTATCAGACAGGAGAGAGCACAGACGAGTGCTATCAGACAGGAGAGAGCACAGAGGAGTGCTATCAGACAGGAGAAAGCACAGAGGAGTGCTATCAGACAGTAGAGAGCCCAGAGGAGTACTATCAGACAGGAGAGAGCCCAGAGGAGTGCTATCAGACAGGAGAGAGCACAGAGGAGTGCTATCTCACCCTCACTTACTGGACTTTGTCCATGCCTGTGCTTCAGCTTGGCAAAAGCCATGATTTCTATGAAAAGGAAATTAAAATTTCTTATGAAGTATATTAGAAAGGTTAATGTTTTGCCAAGATAAAAAGTTTTTGAATCTGACAGTGCCCATTATAATTTACAGCAGATCTACAATACCAAATATGCAGCAGATCTGCGGCATCAGGTCTGCAGATGGATATGTGGTATGTGTGAATGTATCCTTAAATTGCGTTTTTACGGGTTAAAAAAAAAGTTCCATTGAACTGAACAGTAAAATGTCTGTTAGCGCTCACACACATTAATTGATGTGCTCTTTTTTCTCTTTATTATGGTAGGAAAAACTGCTTTTATTACGATTTCCAGCCTGTAAAAAATAATTGCCATTATTTATACAAAACAGTTGAAAAATGGCAATTTTTTCCAGATGTTTTTTATTTTTTTTTAATATAAAAAATGCCAATTTGTTTTTACTACTGAACATATCAGCTGTAAACCTTGTTTGAACCTGGAATCTGCGTTGTGTGAACATGGCCCTGCAATGCTAATCAAAATGCAAAACCTACAGAATTAATTTAGGTCCCAACCTGCAGTCCTTTGCTTACAAAACACACAGAGAAAATTCTATTAACCACTTCTAGACTGGGCCAGTCTCTCTTCATTAAGCACCCGCCTTTTTTTGTTTTCCAATTAAATTGCCTTTTAAAAATACATCGGCAATTTCTCATCTTTGAAAGGAAGGCGCCCCCCGGAGAGTCCACTTTTCTCTTACCCTTTCTATTTTCTCACCGTACCTTGAGGTCACGGGTAAGGACGCCGAGGCTGCCACCTCTTTGACATCACTCTATAAGCATGTCTGCAGGCGCATCAAGGTGTTGTACTCTTAGTACAACACTACATGGTAATGTGCAACTATCTGCACATCTCACTCCAGCTACCCACAGTACTTCCCTAGGAGCGCACCTCTTTTTTCACTATCTTACTAATATTAGGATTATAATAGTTTTTATTTGTAAAAAAATTGGAAAATGTGTTTTTACTTTTCAGTTTCTTTCAAATTATTAGCTCAAAGTGTCGCTAAACAACAAGTAACTTGGACTGCCATATAAGCCCCAGTTAGAGAGGGAATATAGCCCCCTGACACCGCTGCCTTGTACCTGGTGGTCACATGATTGTGATGGCAGCAGGCAGGAAGTCTTATTGCTCAATGAGCACTGCATATACATCAATTGTAAAGGTGGTCTGCAAATGGTTAAACATTGTCTACAGGAGAAGCTTGAAATATATTATGCTGTGCCTTATTGTAATCCACTGGTTCACAATCGAGGTGTCAGGCCATGAGAAACCACCAGGAGTGCTGCGGCATTCCGGTAGGGAAGATGGTGATTTGACATGTTAGGACACTTGTGGCTTAGCACCCCCACAAATGTCCTAGCATTTCCTAGGCTTTCATATCTATTGCCCACAGGCAACAGCATGCCTGCAGCCACTAGAGGCTGAGAGTGTCTCTTTCTCCAAGAGTGTTTTATGTGCATTATAGCTATAATACCCTAGGACCAACTCAGGGGTTTCTTTTGTGATCTTCCTCCAGGATGCGCACAATGGCCCTCGTTTACTATTGCAAACCCGACATGTTATGTCGGGTTTTGCTCCAGATTCTGTAGCATTGCACCAGAAATTCTGTCTGCGACAGAATTTGTGACAGAATTGAAAAACCCCTGACTAACTCTCCATTTTGGTAAGAAAATACTAAAAAGGGGCATGGCCGCGAGGAAAGGGGGCGTGGTCTCCAAAAAGGGGCGTGTTCCTGGCATTTTCACAAAAACCCAACATATTTACTAAGGTTTCCACATAAAATGTGGTGGATTTGAGCTGAGGAAATCCAGAGAGATCAGAGCATGTATACAGTGGAAAATAAATTGTAGGGAATTGAAACCCACAAAGAAACCTACACTAAATAAATAAGGGCCAAAGAGTGACATCATTTTGCCATACTATATCCTGCTCTGTTGAGCTCTGCCCCCACTTGTACTGCATCTAGCAGATGTGGAGCAGGTCTTGGTCGGGCAGGTATTAAGGAGCAGAGATCTCCGCACAGACACACACACACACACACACACACACACACAACAGCATTGAGTGCCCGACCAGGACCTGCTCTGTATCTGCTACAGCCGGAGGTGTAGGACCTGTGATGATGTCACAATCATGTGACCAGTGGAAGCGGAGGTGAGCAGTACAGGATAGACGAGAATGTGGCTGAAGAACTGGTCATGATGATGATCATGTGATAATAGCCAGATGGGCAGAAGAGTGCACCAGGGCCAGGGAACGCCCCCAGTGCACCTTTACTTTCATATTTGGATTTTTGTGTATAACTCAGGAACAGGTTCACATAAGAAAGAAAGGGTAAACAGTGTTGAAATCAGCATCACTTGCACTATTATTCTTTACCAGCAGGTTAGTGTGGGTGAAGGTGGTGACAGATTCATTTTAATTCCTACAAGTTATGACTGAATAACCCTTGAAATTAAATTGAATGTAATTATAAAATTATACTAGAAACATTTTCTATTTTTTCTGCCAAGCTAGTTAAAAATATGAAGTTGTTTCAACCAATGTACTGAACTTCTAAAATATCAATAAGCAGTATGTAGTGATAATATGATTATTTACAATGAGCAATTCATTAATTATTATAATGCAGCAGCTGGTTTACTAATAGTCATATAACAAGGAATAGGAATGGGACTGTGGCTGCTGATCATCACATCATTCTTGCCATTAATACACAGGGATCATTGGCTGTTATATTCCTGAAATGACTACAAAAAATGTATTCTATGACTTTAACATACCAGCATATAAAGTAGGTCACAGTATGGACTAAACACTGGACTGCACCATATATAGCCACTGTAGGAGAGATTCATTAAAACCTGTGCAGAGGAAAAGTTGACCAGTTGCCCATAGCAACCAATCAGATTGCTTCTTTATTTTATAGAGGCCTTTTTAAATAATAAATATCCAATCTGATTGGTTGCTATGGGCAACTGTTCTGCGCAAGTTTTGATAAATCTCCCCCACAATGTCTATTTCAGCAGTAAACTGATTTAAAGGGTAACTCTCACTCTCATTAAAACAAATGTTTTCTATTGCACTCCTTATGGTAAATAAAAAATATTTCTAATATACTTTGTTTAAAAAAAGGATTTTTTTTTATGTTTTATTTGTGCTTTAAAAAATTTCAAGAGCACCATCTTATACACAGACTTATACACAGACTTTGGACCGAATCCCAAACACAGGAAGTGCAGCCTGGAGTGCTGAGTGGGGCGTGTCCAGCCTCATCCAACCATAGCTCCTCTCACACTTAACTGCCATATGCTTTTGGTTGGACACACCCCCCTCAGCACTCCAGGCTGCACTTCCTGTGTTTGGGCTTCGGTCCAAAGTATGTGATTGAGATGGGGGGAAAATGTGCTCTTCAGCTTTTTTAAGCACAAATAAAACATAGAAAACATCATTTTTTTTTTTAAAACAAAGTATATTAGAAATATTTTTTATTTACCATAAGGAGTGCAATAGCAAAAACTTGTTTTAATGAGGGTGACCATTTAAAGGGGTATTCCACCCATAGACATCTTATCCCCTATCTTTAGACATGAATGGAGGGGCGTGGCGTCACAAGGGGGCGTGGCGTGACATCAAGTCTCCAGTCCTGGAAACCAGCTTGCCGGCACAGAATCCTTTGGATAGGGGATACGATGTCTATTTGCAGAATACCCCTTTAATCTACACTACATAACAAATTCATTGTTTATGCAATGTATAGGACAAATGTGTGAGTAATCACTGATCATAAAATGAATACCTTGTGTCCAAAAGAGCAAACTTTTTTAAACCTAAAAAAAGGAAAAAAAGGAGAAAAAAATGTAAATACTGTATTTATCTGGGCAAAACACGCAGCAGCCTGATGAGTGACTCGCGTTGAGGACGTCACTCCTCAGAGCAAAGTGCACAGCGACCAGAGCCTGCAGAAGATGGCGCCGACAGTTAAATATGAAAGCCAGGGTTGGGGAGGGACATGGGACTCTGGTCCCGCAGAAGCTGCTGCAGTTACAGTGGGGATCAAAAGTTTGGGCACCCCCAGGTAAAATTTTTTATTTATGTACATAAAGAAGCTAAGGAAAGATGGAAAAATCTCCAAAAGGCATCAAATTACAGATTAGACATTCTTATAATATGTCAACAAAAGTTATATTTTATTTCCATCATTTACACTTTCAAAATAACAGAAAACTAAAAAATGTCATCTGCAAAAGTTTGGGCACCCTGCAGGGTTAATATCTTATACTGCCCCCTTTGCTTTTTGTAGCCAAGTCTTTTAATTTTTGTTTGAGGTATCATTGCCCATTCTTCCTTACAAAAGTCTTCCAGTTCTTTGAGATTTCTGGGCTGTCTGTCACGCACTGCTCTTTTAAGGTCTATCCATAGATTTTCAATTATGTTGAGGTCAGGAGATTGTGAAGGCCATGGCAAAACCTTCAGTTTACGCCTCTTGATGTAATCCCCCGTGGATTTCGAGGTGTGTTTAGGATCATTATCCATTTGTAGAAGCCATCCTATCTTTAACTTCAGCTTTTTCACAGATGGCATCAAGTTAGCATCCAAAATTTGCTGACATTTTATTGAATCCATTTTTCCTTCTACTCATGAGATGTTCCCTGTGCCACTGGCTGCAATACAACCCCAAAGCATGATTGATCCACCCCCATGCTTAACAGTTGGACAGAGGTTCTTTTCATTAAATTCTGTTCCCCTTCTTCTCCAAACGTACCTTTGCCCATTCCGGCCAAAAAGTTCAATTTTAACCTCATCGGTCCACAGAACTTGTTTCCAAACTGCATCAGGCTTGTCTATATGTTCATTTGCAAAGTTCAAACGCTGATTTTTGTGGTGAGGACGTAGAAGAGGTTTTCTTCTGATGACTCTTCCAGGAAGACCATATTTGTAGTGAAATAGTGTACCACAACTCCAGTGTCTGCCAGATCTTTCTGGAGGGATTGTGCAGTTAAACGTGGGTTTTGAATTGTTTTCCTCACAATCCAGCGAGCTGTTCTGTCTGATATTTTTCTTGGTCTTCCAGATCTTGCTTTAACTTCCACTGTTCCTGATGACTGCCATTTCTTAATTACATTCCGAACAGAGGATATCGACATCTGAAAATGTTTTGCTATGTTCTTATAGCCTTCTCCAGCTTTGTGAGCGTCAACTATTTTCAGTTTCAGATTTCTAGACTGCTTAGAAGAACCCATGGTGCTGATTGTTGGGACAAGGTCAGATGAGTCTGGGTATTTAAAACCTTTGAGATTGACATGACCCGGTCTTCCCAGATGCAGATGCAATTTTTTTGTTTTCTGTTATTTTGAAAGTGTAAATGATGGAAATAAAATCTAACTTTTTTGTTAACATATTATAAGAATGTCTAATCTGTAATTTGATGCCTTTTGGAGATTTTTCCATCTTTCCTTGGCCTATTTATGCACATTAATACAAATTTTTACCTGGAGTGCCCAAAATTTTGATCCCCACTGTACATCATTTAAAGTGGCCGCTTTAAATCATTGAAGCGCAGCGGCTTCTGCATGGCCAGAAAGAGTTTATCAGTGTGTAACACACAGACTTTTAGCTTAAAAAATTTGCTTAACAAATGTGTGTTATACACTAATAAATATGGTAATATTAATCATATAATATTAAAATACGTGAATGGTTGGTTATTTTTTACTAGTCAATCAATGGTTCCTATATGTGTATATGCTGTTTCAAACGTTTGGCTACTTATGCTTATTAAAGAACTAAATATGGTAAACTAATATTATGGTTCAATGAATAAAAGTCAGTGAAAGTCACCAAGTAACGTGAAAGTCCTGGATTTTGATTAAAAAGTTTACCTATTATTACATAATTATTAGCAAATAAGTTCATATCTAAAGGATATGTTCATACATTACAAAGCCAGAAACAATTACAAATGGAGTACATATAGAAAGAAAAGACTAAGGGGGGGGGGGGGGGGGTTGAATTTATAATTTTTATGTGTTTTTGATATCAGTATTTTTTCTGTAGAAATTTCCCAGTGTATTTGACTTTGATAAATTAGACACATTTTTACAACTGTGCAAAAGTCTGACAGAAGTTATAAAGGCTTTCAAAAAACTTGGTTTGTAAGTTTGTAGACTGAAGTCTATCTGGGACTAAGTTTGCACCTAAATCAAATTGTTGCAATGCATAGATTTGTCTTCGGTCTCTTCTTCTGAAAACGATTACCTCCAGGTGCATTTCTAAAGTGGAGTCAGTATTCAGCTTCAACCAGTCTGAAATATTTAGGCTAAGTTTCCACTTGGGTTTTTCTCTGGCAGTTTTTGGAAAACTGCCACTGCAGTTTTTGAGCCAAAGTCAGAAGTGGATCCATAAGGGAGGAGAAGTGTAAGTCCTTCCTTTATGTGTCCTATTCCTTTTGAATACATTTCTGGCTTTAGCTCAAAAACTTCAGTGGCAGTATTCAAAAAACTGCCAGAAAAATCCCAAGTGGAAACTTAGCCTTATACTTCTCTCTTATGGATCCACTTCTGACTTTGGCTCAAAAACTGCAGTGGCAGTTTTCCAAAAAGTGGAAACTTAGCCTTAAGGAAAAGCTGAGTTGCGCAAAGGTTTCCGCCAAAATGACACCACAGACAAAGGAGCAGGACCTTAATGGGGTATTCCAGGCCAAAACTTTTTTTTATATATCAACTGGCTCCGGAAAGATAAACAGATTTGTAAATTACTTCTATTAAAAAATCTTAATCCTTGCAATAGTTATTAGCTTCTGAAATTGAGTTGTTGTTTTCTGTCTGACTGCTCTCTGAAGACTCACGTCCCGGGAGCTGTGCAGTTCCTATGGGGATATTTTCCCATCATGCACAGCTCCCGGGATGTGACATCATCATTGAGCAGTTAGACAGAAAACTTCAGAAGCTAATAACTATTGGAATGATTAAGATTTTTTAATAGAAGTAATTTACAAATCTGTTTAACTTTCCGGTGCCAGTTGATATATAAAAAAAAAGTTTTGGCCTGGAATACCCCTTTAATAAATGTATACTCTTTTTAAATCAATCCCTGGCTTGATATTTAATGATTACAATTAAAAACTAGAACATTACGCCCCCCTCAGCCTCGCCTTTTTCTAAATACACTGATCAGAAATAATAATGATCAATTTAGGGAGATGTCACACATGTTTATTTATTTTTTTAATTGCTGCATGATCTAGGCATAGCATTTTTCCTTTAGGATTCTTTATAGGATTTGAAAAACACCAGAAAAAATGCATGTTACAAATGTATGTAAAGAAATAAATAATAATAATAATATAGTAAATAATTATTTCTTTAGCTTGAAGAAATGCATGAAGAAACAACAGCATCTTTTAACTTTAACACAGTTTATTAAAGCATTTTGTTTTTAAAATATGTACTTTTTGACAATTTTTTTTGTATGCTTCTCACATTAGAAATATTGTGACCAAAAGAGGTAGAATCACATAGCTGTCATGTACATATCACTAGATAAAAAAGTGATTTGCAGTTAAACAAGGGGAAGATTAAAACTGTTTAAAAGATAAACTGTTTGTTGCCTAGAGCAACCAATCACAGCGTAGCTTTCATTTCCTAAAATGCTCTGATAAAATGAGGGCTGTGTTGTGATTGGTTGCTATAGGAAACCAAGACAGTTTTTCTTTTAGACAGTTTCATAAATCTGCCTTAATGCATTTTTAGATGCAGGATGAAAAACCTACTAAAGTCTATAGAAGCAAAACTGACACCATGACTAATAGGATGTTGAACAGTGACCCCCAAAATGCTACAAAAAACACTGTATATAGGTAAATCAAAACGTTGTACTGATTTTTTTATATTTCATTATAGGCTTTAATGTTAACATGTTAAAAAAAAAAAAAAAAAAATGCTGTAAATAATGCAGCCCAATACTGCATTGAGTATCTTGGTATTTGTTCGGAATGAGGATCTGAAATACATACATATTACGGATCCAAAGACATCAATATTTTATTTATGATGTTTTGGCATTTCATCCATATTTGTGTTCCATAAATACTGATGGGTGGTCTTCTACATTTTACATTTTGGAAAACCTCAAAAACAGATAAAAATACAGATGCAATATCGATCAATATGAATGAAAGTAGCACATGCTGCATTTTTTAAAATATGTACACATTTTATATGCCCATGTGAGCAACTCCATAGATTATCATTAATTCTGCATTATGTTCCACAAAAAAATGTATGTAATGCATGAATGCAAAATATATTTATGTAAAAACAGCCCTAGTGGTCACTGCTAAAAATATTGTGCACACCAAGAGGAATTTGTTATTCTGCTTGATTTTGCAGACACACTGCAATAATCTGTGCATGGATATAAAATCTGGTCTGTATTAAATTAGGTGCGTTTCGTGACTGCACCAAAAAAGTGTTTAAAGGTAATCTGTCACCAGTGTCACCTGCACTAACCTGTTCGTACCGACAGGTAGTGCAGGTGACACTGATGACAACGGTACTCGCCTTGTCCCGGTCCGTGTCGGGGATATCCAGTAATCTTCTCTGGTATCTTCGCTCCGGGCACCGGCTTGGGGCATGGGCATAGCTTAATGATGTCACTGCTGCTGTTCCCAGGACCTGGGACCCTGCAGAGAGCAACAGTGGTGATGTCACTAAGCTCCATCCATGCCCAAAGTAGCTGCTGCTTTCTGCAGGGTTCCGGGCAGCAGAGGTTACATTATTAAGCTCCGCCCATGCCCCAAGCTGCTGCCTGGAGCAAAGATACCGAAGAAGTTTACAGGAGGTCCTGGTCTGTGGCGGGGATAAGGTGAGTACCGTTGTCATCAGTGTCACCTGAAATATCTGTCGCTACCGACAGGTTAGTGCAGGTGACACTGGTGACAGATTTCCTTTAAAGGGGTACTCCAGGGAAGTTAAGAAAAAGAAAAATGCCCCAAAGCCACCACAATACCTGTTCTGTGTTCTCTGTAGTTATTCATGTGGTTTTTGCAGCTTATTTGGTGCCTGATGTTGCCTAAATACTTTTTCCTTGTTTTCAGCACAGACTTGAACTCTCAGCAGTCAGTGCAGCTCTGTGTATTTGCTCCCAGCCAACTGCTTTCACTATGCTTACACTGCAGCTTACACACACTGTACATGTCTTTTCTTTCAGACTATCCTTCCTCCAGCAATAAATCATGCTGTGCTCTGAATAGCAGAAGTCAGTGATTAGATATTCAGCAGAAAAACTGCAGCTATGTACTCAGTTGTGACTAAGAAGCTTCACTGCTTTTCTCTCACAGCTCACAAGCTCCTCACACAGGGAGGGAAGGGGGAGGTGTGGCTGTACAGCCAGAGCTCTACACCAAACAGAAATCAGACAGAAATCAGGTGGTGGTGTCCTGAAGGGAGGAGGCTAGTCTCAGTGAAGGGGCTTACACCAAGGTGGATTTGAGAATTACATTTTTCTCTCATTTCCTGCCTGTAAATGTCAGCTGAAAGTGGGAAACTGCTGTATATAGCTAATGAATGATATTTAGACAAATACATAGGTTGGTGAGAGGGAAAGGATGGGCTATAGGTTTAGTTCCCTGGAGTACCCCTTTAACTCTAAAAGACCATTCTGTCTTGGCTTATATCTTTTTTGCGCCCAAGCAAAATTTGTCTTGTTGGCTTTGTAAACATGGCTTAAGCAGCGACAGTACTTAGCCCTGCCCCTTTAGGTATGTGAAAATGAAAAAGTAGAAATTAAGTAGAAATTAAATTGACAGTTTTTCTTAAATTAAATATATTTATAATTTTTTGAAGAATTAGTTTATAACACATTTAGGGTGCGTTCACACGCTAGTAACTTGCTGCGGGAAACCCACTGTGAGTTACACTACCATTCCTTTGAATTGGTCCGCGGACAGTCCGCAAATCTGACACTATTGCGGACTGTCTGTGGACCCATTTAAATCAATGGTAGTGTAACTCGCAGCGGGATTCCCGCAGCGGGCAACCCGCTGCTAGTAATAGCGTGTGAACGCACCCTTAAAGCGTAACTGCAATCATGTAATTGTAGCCCAAGACAACAGGGGATCAGCATACAGATTTGCAAGTCTGTGGAACTTACTGATGCAGTTACGCTTTAAGGCTTGTTTGTCTCCATAATTATATTGCATGATGTGTAAGACCTGTTTATGATATTTTTACAGCAGAAAAAAAAATCCACAGTGTATTAGCCTAGGTTTACACGCAGGTTTTTTTTTCTGGCGTTTTTTGAAAAACTGCCACTGCAGTTTTTTAAAGCCAAAGTCAGAAGTGGATCTAGTAGGAAAGAGAAGTGTAAGTCCTTCCTTTATATGTCCTAATCCTTTTGAATACACTTCTGCCTTTAGCTCAAAAGCTACAGTGGCAGTATTCCAAAAAACTTCAGAAAAAACCTGTGTGGAAACCTAGCCTCATCAGTGCATTTTAGGCTAGGTTCAGACTACGGAATTTCCGACTGTCTGCCTGCTAAATTTTCCGTGACTATTTTCCGCCTCCAAAGGAGTTTTTCAGTTTAATGCGTAATTTTGTCATTTCCGCGAATAATCCGCCGCTATTCCGCACGGAAATGACGCCACCAAATCCGCCTTAAATTTCCGCTTCAATTACAAGCAGAAAACAGTGTGAGTGCTAAGAGCTAAATTCAGCCCCTTTTGGACCATATGATCACATGACCCAAACCAGGTCAGTCAATTTTTTCAATGTGGGCTAGTCCAAGAACCAGTGGGCTGATCATATTTAAATTTCTGACTCAAATCCGTACGGATTTTCCACATGTAATCCGCTTTCAATCTGCCTACATTCCACGTTTGAACAAAAATCCGCCGGGAAATGAGAGTCCCATTGAAGTCAATGGGATTCTGCTGCGGAAATCCTTCTGAAGAAAGAGCACCTCCTTTCTTCATGCGGAAATTTTCTAGCGGAAATTAGACACGCAAATTCCGAGTGAAAAAATCCAAAGTATGAACAGGTGCACGGTAATCCCATTGACTCGCATGTACTTTTTAGCAAGCGGAATTTCGGACGGAAATTTTAAAATTTAATTTCTGTCGGAAATTCTGTAGTCTGAACCTAGCCTTAATATTCAACTTCTTCTTTCAATCATTGGACACTGCATAAAATCTGCAGCATCAGATCCACATCATTTGGTGCAGATTTTATAATTACATGCTGAGGATTTTACCTGTGATTTTTTTTGCATAAAATTCGCAATGTTTACACTGTGAAAATATTCTTAAGGGTCCGTCCACATGGGTGAACTTTCCGCAGCTGCAGAAAATCTGTAGCGGATTTTGCTACCATTGACTTCAATAGGTCTGCATAAAATCTGCCATTATTGCAGACTTTCTGCTGATTCATTGAAGTCAATGATAGCAAAATCTGTTGCAGATTTTCCGCAGCAAATACAATGCGGAAAATCGACACAAAATTTGCTTGTGTGAATGTACCCTAATGGTAGTGCCACATGTGCCGTATGTTGCTGCATATTTGCTGCTGCGTGTTTTCCTACCCACTAAAGTCATTGGGTAGTAAAATCAGCTGCAGAAAATACGTAGCAGAATATGGCACATGTGACCCTACCCTTAAGGTTTAGTCCAACTTTTTTTTTTCATATTATGCCGGGTTGTGGGGGATGGTGGGGACCAGATGGAGGCAAACAGGGGAACGAGGCTAAGTAAGCATAGTTTTTTTTTCTATATCCCTCCCCCAAACACCAGATTATTATTATTAAAGTCTGAAATACCCCTTTAAAGTTTTGCCCCAAAGTGAACTATATTAAAAATGGTCTAAATAGTTTGTACAGTTGAACAGAATTGGGGTGGATGTCAAAAACAAAATTTTGGCACACGGTGTCTAATCGAAACATGGGGAACATACTTTCATGATGTACCCCAGAATAATAAACAATGATAAATATGGGAGGAATATATCAATGCTTACACCAAACAACTAGCGTAAAAAGAAAGTTAAAAAATTTAGTGAAACGCTCTCAATTTAATTTTTCCTTTTTTTTGGGCAATACACTGGAAAAGTATGCAAAATTTAAATTTTTTTAAACAAAATAAGACTTTCACCCGAAAAATAGCATGCAAACCTTGATAAATGTCCCCAATAGGCTCTTTCCACCTTACTGTCAGAGGCTCCTCGGTAGTTCTTTTAAATTTGAAATTGACTGGAAGAAAAAGCACAGCATGCTGCGCAATTCTTTCCGTCAAAATCATGGACACCACGATTGATCCCAAGGGACCCATTACTAGTTGGGTACAGTTGAAGTCTTTTGTTTTTTGGGTCCGGCACTGCTGTTGTGACTTCCATAGTTACATTAGTCATGACAGTGGTGTGAACAGAGACTTAAAAAATGATATTACAAAGATCCACAAAACTGAACCCCCCTCCCCCCATGCTGGAAATAATTTTGTATTTATGAATAATTATGTATGTAAACATATTTAGGAATAAATAAATAACTTAAATTAGTATTTTAATTATGGATACATCGCTATTACGTCTTCCTAGTCTTCATTGCAAAAAAATACAAAGAATTACTTAACTTTCAAAACTATTTTTTTTTTTGTAAATTTAGTATTTGTTTTACTCTTTAGATTACGGATATTTCTATAGTTTACACAAGTTACTCATGAAACGTCAACTAACAGTCAACTTAATAAAAAATATAAAAGAATAAAAACCCAAGAAGTCAATGCAGACAGTAAGAAGTCTATGTGGTCATATACAGCTCTTTGGCTCCTGTGAATCTCTACACTGTCTGTGAAGTGAATTGCACTGCAATGATTTTTGGTAATTTTTGTCTTGTAAGCTTCCTTCTTTGCCTGGTGAGAACAGGGGGTTTACAGAAGGAATTTTCCACAGGATGTTTAGCATAGACAAAATGTAGCCCATGATGACAAATAGTTCCAGCACTCTACACTCTTGTATATGCCATGTGGAAGCATTCAAAGTCGATGATACTGCAAAAAAAAAAAAACACACACACACAATGGCTGCAGGAAGCTGTAAAGCTCATGCAGCAAAGTAAAAAGAAATGAATCCCCGGCTGTGGCGTTCTAGACATGAGATGGAGAATCCCTCACAGAACACACATTGGTTCTATGCAACAATGATTCTAGGGGAGAGCGGCCCCATCACACAGACAAGGTGGAGCGCAGATCCCTCCGCCGTCTCTGCTTGGGAGTCCATTTTAGGTCTACCGAAACCAGGACAATCCCCGGATGTAACTGTCATGGCCGCCAACGGTGACTCGGGCAGCATATGAAGGGGGCAAAACAAGGTAATTTCATTTTCAGCCCGGGCGCGGGCACCCGATCGGGCATTGAGGACGGCGTCTCTCACGGGTGAGGGCGGGTTGCGCTTCAGTGGATGAGGTGGAAAGTTCGGTTGACTTTGTAACAGTGGACGTGGGCGGAGGGGGAATGTCGGGCGGGGGAAAACGGAGAAATAGTGCCTGCTAAAGTTAGCGAAAGTTGGGAAACTTGGCGGCGGGGGACGGCGTGAAGGGTAGGGGGGACCCCGAGCGCTGCCCGCATGGCTGACGCCCCACGAAATGGCCGCACTCTTTTCTGTGTGCTCAGTCACATGAGGGGGTTGCAGTGTCCCTCCGCCTCGCCTGGCCGCTGCTCCCCACTGCTTCTCCTCTTACACTTCCCTTCTGTAATCCTTCTCCCTGTGCTGAGCCCAATCTCCCTCACTGCCTTGTACTGCACCAATGGCTGCTCTCTGTTGCTTCTCACCCCACTTGTGTACATGGCTATGGCACTGTTGCAGGCATGTAACTTCTATGCTCTATGCATTGCACAATGTAATTGCCCCCCCCCCCCCCTCTGCAGCCATTGCCCCCCTGCAGCCATTGCATCTCTTATTCCTCAGCCATTTTTTGTATGTTTTTTGTTTACTGTTGCACAATGCATTCCTGTCACACCATAGCAAGGCTTAGCAATTCTAGTGTGCAGTATATGTACATGTGTCAATGTCTAGTGTACTTATTATCATTCCTAACACAAGTTCATGTCAATGGTCTATTATGCCATGTTTAGTTGGGTTGGGGGGTGACCCCCGTCCCTCTTACCCCCAGAAAAACCATAGCAGGGTTCAGTGCATCCGGGTCATTGCAGTACGCCTATTGAAAGTAATCAATGCCATTGGCGGCCATTGTGTTCATGTTGTACCTTGTTGTGTTTTAGGCTTCATTTGGGGTCATCTACCTCACCTAGAATATTGGGGTGTCTGGGAAGGCTCAGCTGTCTTTATACCTCCTTTCATTATTAGCACATTGTGGTGACTGGGGGGGGGGGGGGCTTAGATGTCACTACCCCCCCCCCCCCCCCCCATTTCTACACCTACGATTAGCCAATCGGGGTATTTGGTAATGAATTGAGGCTCAAAGCGGTAATTCTCCCGCCACACACACCATTATGAGCTGGTTTAGGGCCTGGAAATGTAGTGATGCTTATAGCCGTCATTGTTTCCCCCCCCCCCCCCCCCACACCATGATTTTCAGATTAAGGTGCAGTGGGCGACTCCTATAATTCAAGAAGGATAGAGGGGTCACCTGTAATATGAGAAGGGAAGTATGTTTTGGAGGGTCAACTACTATGCATGAAATACATTTAATACATGAAGAAACATCGGCGGGTGTCACTTGTAATACATGAAGAAACGTTGGGTTGTGTCACTTGTAATACATGAAGGGAAGTTGGGTTGTGACACTTGTAATGCGTGAAGGGAAGTTGGGAGGTGTCACTTGTAGTACGTGAAGGGAAGTTGGAGGGGGTCACTTGTAGTACGTGAAGGGAAGTTAGAGGGGGTCACTTGTAGTACGTGAAGGGAAGTTGGGAGGTGTCACTTGTAGTACGTGAAGGAAAGTTGGAGGGGGTCACTTGTAGTACGTGAAGGGAAGTTGGAGGGGGTCACTTGTAGTACGTGAAGGGAAGTTGGAGGGGGTCACTTGTAGTACGTGAAGGAAAGTTGGAGGGGGTCACTTGTAGTACGTGAAGGGAAGTTGGAGGGGGTCACTTGTAGTACGTGAAGGGAAGTTGCAGGGGGTCACTTGTAGTACGTGAAGGGAAGTTGGAGGGGGTCACTTGTAGTACGTGAAGGGAAGTTGGAGGGGGTCACTTTGTAGTACGTGAAGGGAAGTTGGAGGGGGTCACTTTGTAGTACGTGAAGGGAAGTTGGAGGGGGTCACTTTGTAGTACGTGAAGGGAAGTTGGAGGGGGTCACTAGTACGTGAAGGGAAGTTGGAGGGGGTCACTTGTAGTATGTGAAGGGAAGTTGGAGGGGGTCACTTGTAGTACGTGAAGAGAAGTTGGAGGGGGTCACTTGTAGTATGTGAAGGGAAGTTGGAGGGGGTCACTTGTAGTACGTGAAGGGAAGTTGGGGTATTGTAATACTTGAAGGAAAGTTGGGGGGTGTCACTTGTAATACATGGCAGGGTTATCTAGTTTCATGCAAAGAAGGTAGAATACTTTTACATATTTTTTCCTGTGTAGCATTGCCTGAAAATATGTTTCATACACAACTAAAAATCCATGTTGGCAACTTTTGCAAGTTGAAAAATGTTTAGTTTTCCAGACATGTCAAACCGATTTTTGAATTTAGGCTTTATACCTCTTTATTGTCACATTCATGAGCAACGGTGAGACTGGTTCTAGGCTTAAGCTGATGTTGTTGTGTTTTCTTTTTTTTTTTTTTTTTTTTTTTTTGGGAGGGGGCCCAAAGATTGGGTTCCCTTCTTTCCAACATTGTTTAAAGTGTTTATAATTGTGAAGAGTTTATTACAAGTTGAGTAAATCTATAGGGAGCTCCACCGAACCCCAATCTAGTGAATCGGCCATTGATTGATTTAGTCTTGTAAAAGTCATTCTGCTTCCCTGGAGAAGTATGGAATAAGTAATACGACTGTATCATTCTAGGTTTTTCCAGGAAATTAATTTACAAGACTAAATTAATTGATTGCCGATTCACTGGATTACTGTAGATATGTTCAACCTGTTTGAAAACTTACAATGGTTCTGAGCAAAAGAAAAAAAAGAATGAACATCTGCTTGTTCCTGCATCAGGGTAATAGCCCAGTACACTCTCTATAGGGCTGGCTGTAAGCTTAAGCAGACATTTTCTTTTTCTCGTGCATAGCTGACATCTCCCACTTTGCAGCTTTTGCTTGGAGAAATTAACCTGTTAATGTTATATCCCAGCACTAGTTGGCAGAATTCTCCTTTCCACTAGCAAAGTATGTGCTGCAAAGTACTGGGTCTGTGAGTTTTCTGAATTGCATCTAAGCTGGTAATGAGTTTACAAGCTGCCCCCCTGTAATTCACAAGTGTAGGAATGTCAGCATTTTAACAAAAATAGCACAGTAATGCGGTGAGAATTATAATTTTTTTTGTCTGAATACCATCCTGTGTATGTATATATATATATATTTATATATATATATATATATATATATATATATATATATATATATATATGTGTGTGTGTGTATGTATATGTGTTTGTGTGTATGCATGTGTGTATATATATATATATATATTTACAAGCCCCCCCCCCCCCCCCCCACCACACACTTACAAGTTGGGTATATTGGTTACCAGTACAGATTCTAAATGTAGGATATAGCTATTTACAGCTGCCAATTATTTTTGGTAAAATATGAGGTTGCAATTGCTCTTAGTAAAGTCACTGCAATGACATGCCGTTTTATTTATGTAATGTTTATTGGGTTGTTGTTCATTGGTATATTGTACTGAGCAACCTATAAAAGAGAAAAATTATCTCTTTGCAAATCTGGAATATGAAGTGTTTCTTGAATTGGAAATTTCAATCTAACGATGAAGTGTTCTGTAGGATAGGATAAGTATCTAACCCAGTAAAAGGTTTCAGGACCTGTATATAAAGTAGTGATTTGGGAGGGAAAGGAATTTTATACATGTCACATGGTGATGATGTAAGCTAAACAATATAGCAAAAGTAAAGCAGCACAGTGAGTAAAGTGGATCGAATTGAGTTTCTGGCTTGTATAATTTTTTTACTTAGCTTTTTCTTATTAGCAGTACAAAACTACATCACATGTTCACTGTGTTAACACTTTGTAGAGTAGTTTAGTTTTAAAATTATTAACTTACATGAAAATACTAACAAAGATAAGTGTATACACCTGCCTAAAAGATCTTGTATAGGAATACATTATTAGCCACAACATAAACACCTATTCTCCCGAAAAACAAAACATGGAGGATGAGAGATAGTAGAGAATGTAATATCTATTGAAGTTTAATGTAAGAGAGTCGGGGGCAGGTCCATTTTTAGGTTGGATCAGGCATATGAGAAACTTAGGTTCTGAAGATCCATATATCTTAGTAATGGATAGAATTGTAACCATTTTATTTCTAGATATATTTTTTAGTACATTAGTTTCTTAAATCTGTAACTGACTAAGAATTACACCATTAGAAGAGTTTGGAAAATAGTTAAGTGGGCATTTGCTTTTTCCTTGGCTCTTCCTATATTAGTATATATGACTTAATCAGAAGCCGCCATACTTTTATGTTTTTCCTGTTTACTATGTCCAGATGCAGTTTTATTTGTACACTTATACTCAAGTTAAGATCATTTTAATATATTTTTTTTTTTTAACTCTTGTTAAGCAATTTCAGCTAGCCAGTACAGTTGTCAAGATATTTTTATCCATCAATACTGGGTGTTGGTGGCTTTGCTGGGGCATTAACATTGCTCACTGCTAAAAATTAGCATTTACTTGTTGATCTAAATAAATACTTGGACGTTATTTACTTTTTGTAATATTCATTCCAGTACCTCATGCCATTCTGTGACAAATGCTTTGGCTGTTTTTTTTATTAGTATTAATGTGTTAGAACTTTGACGAATGAAGTTCTAACTTCTTATCTTGCATGCTGCTGCATTTGTTCAGTGGTTTAATATATATTAGTTTAAATGAATTAAATGTGTGAAAACCTTATTAAGAAATAGTAGAGTTGGTCAGCTACCACTGTAATATTTATATCATAAAGTGGTTAATTTTGAATAGTCTTTTATGGCCTAAGCTTTAGAAGATCAATGCAGACTTTATGAAGTCACCAGTAAATTTAATAACAAATGCGGGGGAAAGGGTGGGGATGTCCTCCTTTTTAAATATGTTTCAAGTGTTAGTGTGTTTCTCCACAAAAGGTTTTGAAATGTAAAATATTCATCTCGTGATTCATTTGTATTTGTCTGAAAGCATGTCAATTTTTGCTAGCTTGTTTATCAGCCTCTGCTGCATTTTAAGTTGTATTTTATTTTTAAATGCAGCTTTAAGAGGTAAATAAACATCACAAATTAAAAGCTGTACAATGTGTCATTTAATTTAATTTTATTCAGTGGTAGATATTTTATTTTGCACATATTTGAAATATATTTTGCAGTGGTAAATTTGTACTCTCCAAATAAGTATTAATTCTTTGTCCTAATAATTAGAGATATGAATAAATCAGAGCATTACATTAATGTAATTGTTACGTGGATATAATTCATCCTTGTAAGGCTGATATACTCTTGCTGCATTGGGGAGAAATTAATGTAAATATTATATCATAGCACCAGTTATCATTAAAATCTATGCCTAAGTGTTGATATATAAAAGCTTACTTTAGGCTGTATTTTAAAGATGTTCTAGAAATACATCAATAGTAAGACATGCCTTGGTATGAGTAAAATATCATATAAACATTGCAATATCATATAACTTGTTTTGTTAGTCAACATGATTGATCTTCACATCTTGAAAGTGTTTTGTTTCTTTCCCTCTTTAGGTTCTCCATACTTTCTCAGAAGTATAACTGGGGATTTATGAGGATGATTATGTTTCCTTAGGTAAGTTGTTTTACCATACAGTTTTAATAAAACTTGTAAGATTGTAGAACATTTTTTTTTTAATCCAAATATTACTTACTGAAGTCTTCTATAAAACTGTTGCATATTCTACTGTTTTATACATAACATATTAGTGTTGTAGTATAATAAACTTGTAACATGTATGATGATATACTTTATAATTTTATTAATATATGATTTTGTATCTTTCTGAATATTTTATTTTAATAATTTTTATTTTTTATTTTTTATCAAAGGTGAATTGAATCAAGAATTTGTCTCACATCCAACAATCTAAAATTATTCAATCGCCTTTTATAATGAGATCACCAAATAAAGACTTTTTTAAGGACATTGAAGGTTCTGCATCTTCAAAAGATGCTATATGGGACTTCAGCGGGAACACATTTGCTTCTGGTGAATCCAACACTCTGTCCTCGTTGTTTTCTGCAGACGAAAGGATCATGCAGGGAATAGAAGAACACTCTGATGCTTCACTAAATCTTACAAGGGGAAATGTTGCTTTAAGCGACATGGCTGAAATGGCATCCAAGTCACTATGTAAGAAACAGACAGCCAGGAAATCATTGGCTAAAGGAAATTTAAATGATCCCGGCAATCCCGAAGAGGAAAATGCAGACATCAAAATAGAACCAAACCTAGATGATGATTCTGGCAATATATCTGCCAAGGTTCTACACTTCTTCTGCCAGAAATGCAAAAATGGAATCAGATATAGTCCCAACGATCTTCAAAAACACTTTCTTATATGTCACAATGGAGAGCTGCCACTCTATCCCTGCGAAATGTGCAACTTCACCGCAAATGATTTTCAGGCATTTAAGCAACATAGAAAAACTCACCGAAGTGCACTAGTAAAATGTGAAATATGTAACAATGACTATTTATATACGTTACTGGGCTTAACAAAACATTTCACAGTTATGCACTGTGTTAATGGCCACTTCAACTGTTCAAAATGCAGATTTTCTACCAGAGACGTCGGAACTTTTGTTCAACACATCCATCGACACAATGGAATAGAGTATGCATGTCAGAAGTGCAATCACATTAGCTACTCAAAAATTGAGTTTCAGAGACATCTTCAGGGGCACAGTACCATGTTACCATTTAGCTGCCAGTACTGCAGTTACAGTGCAATGCGGAAAGATTTTATAGTGAAACACATTTTAACAAGGCACAGAGAACACATTCATACAAGAGACGATCTTGTACCGGACAATTCTAAGCCACAGATGGTGCAGACAAATGCTGGACTAAAGCTTGTCTTAAAAAAATATCAATCTGAAAGTCAGGATAACTCACCCTGGAGGCATGATGGCAAAAACCCTGTCCTGGAAAAGGGTGGAGACAGCAATGATAATGCAAGTGGGTTTCAGCATAAATTTGCAGATAACCAACCTACAAAAGACTTTCCCAGATTTAACACGGAGTCAGAACAAACTGTAAATGATGGAATTCCTTCCGTAACCACAATAAAATGCAACAAAGATGATGCAAGTGCTCAAGGGAACATGGGTCTCTTACAGAATGCCGTCCATGGCCCTACTGTATTAATGGTGAAAAACAACAAAATAACAGTTCCAGCTAATTACACTGCAACCTTTGTGGGTTACAAGATGGTCAATGGGAAGCAAAACCTTGTCATTAAATTATTGCCAACAAATAAACAGGCTGCAAATACTACACAGCCATCACCTCAGTCATCAAACAGTTTGCCACGTTTCTCTCAGGGCTCAATGCAAGGATCTTATGCAGCATCTAACACTAAAGATAATAGGGCAACGCCATCATATAAACCACCGTCCATTACGACCTCTACACCTACAACTCCAGCAGACAAACAACCTGGGTCATTGCGAAACCTAACAACGGCACTTGGGTCATTGATGGCAAGAAAAAATGAATCTATGTCCAAGTTGGCGGCTCCGACTAATAGGCAACATTTTCATGAACCAATTCATAAAAATTTGAATAGTATGAATAAATCAAACCCATCAACTTCAAATTTTGTGCAGAAAATTAAGGAAGAACCTGCAGAATACAACATAAATGAGAAGCAATTTTTTGACACTGATCACACTTATGAATCACCTAGTGATAGAATGAATTCATCTATTGGATCGTCTCGCCTAAGTATAGACCCAACTACTGGTTTCTTGGTCAGACCCCAACAAAATAATGAAGTTAGTGGGCCAAGACCTAAGCAATTTTATGGAGGCAAGAACTTTAACAGCCCAATGATGCGTGCTGCAACTACAAGTGGTCTTGGAAATTTTACTGGTACTAGTCCCAGCTATATAAGAAATGCTCAGATAAATGAAAGAATGCCAAGGTCAGCAGAAATGAATAAGCCTGAAAATATATCCTTCATGCCAAGGATTACATCAGTATTCTCTTTGCAGAATCGTCCATCTGACCCAAAACCTGTTGCAAAAAATACTTACCTACACAACATGCTGCAGGACAATAAAAGGTTAAATGATAAAGGTGGAATGGTTAACTCCCAAAGCCCACATCCTGGCAATAAGGCCTTTGTTTTTCCAAAGCAACCATTGTCAAGCCCAGTACAACAGATGTCAAGCCCTATTACAAAATTTGACAACCGTATACAAAATGGTAATACACCTTCAGCTGTATTCTTAAAACAGGAACCAGTATCTCCTGGATCCAGTATTAAAAGCTCTCAACCCTCAAGAGTAAGTGAACTTCTGAAAACGCATTCTGATGCAATAGTCAGCCAGCAATTGGCAAAAGATAAAATGAACTGCATGGTAAAACCTTCAAGTGGTCCAACACCTTTACAGCTTTATCACAATCCACAGCTTTCCGGAATGTCGCAAGCAAACCCTGTTTTATATCCTTCAGGTTCTAATAGGTTTGTACTGCCAATTGTACCAACTAACCAATCTGGATTAAAAATTATTTCAAGCCAGACAAATGCTCCCAGCACAGCAGCATTTTCTACTGGCAACAGATTTAATACTCCAGTCATGGTTAACACAAAACCTGGCATGGTATTAACTATTGCTAATGGACCTTTCGGTACCATACGAAACGTGACCAATGGAAGCCCACAGATGATTGGTACAGTGAACAATATAGGTAAAATGGCGCTTCCTAGATTACAGCGCCCTCCTGTACCTCATGGATTTAAACCAAATGTGAGTGCTTCCCCAAATAGTGTGCCTGCCAATATTGTTTCAGGTTCCGCTGTAGGAAGTAAGCTTCCACTAAACTTAAATGTCCTTCAGTATTGTATAAATTCTGATGGTTCAAGAACACAAGTTGGGACTTTAGAAGCTAATAAACAACCTGAAACACTTCAGAAACAGCCAGTATATGCCCTTTTGCCTGATGGAAAACAAGCAGTACTTTTAAATTATGTTTTACCAAAAACTGTTTCTGCAAATACCCAGAACCCTGTTCAGTTGAATAGAGTCCAACAGAAACTCCTACCAAAGAAGCCTGATGATGTGCAACAGCCTGCTTTCCTTAGGAGTAGTAGTGAAGCTAGTGCAACTCCATCAGCATCCATTAAGGAGGAGGACATCAGTTCTCTTGATGGTTATGGTGGTAATGTGCCTACAGATAAAGTCAGCGATTCAGACACTTTGCAGAGTAAGCCAGCAGAAAAAAAGCCTTTCCTGAGGTCCACTTCCAGTGGTGCTCAAGCAGAAGAACATTCCTCAAATGATGATAATTCGGTTTCACAAGCTTCTTCAAGTAGTTCAAGACTGGCTAAACTTAGGTGTAAGCAAGGTAACCTGATTCCTTCAAACTCTAAAAACAAGACTTGTAAACGAAAAGCATCAGACGCTGGCAGCTATGAAGCGGACGTTGAATTCAAGACAAAGAAAAGAGTGGTTGACGTCTTGGTGGATGTGCCACGAAAGCAAATGTTGCATAGAAAATGCAAAGCAAAGTCTTATGCAAGTGAAGTCGATATGGAGAGTCTTCCAGAGGATCAGACACCAACACCTTCTAAGGAAATTGTAAGGACATTAAGACTTTATCCTTTCAGTCCTAATCAATCTATAAAGTATCCACGAAGAGATCAACCAGTAGTCGTGTTAAACCATCCAGATGCCGATGTTCCAGAAGTTGTTAATCTAATGAGAACCATCTCAAAATTCAACGGACATGTTCTAAAAGTATCTCTGTCCAAAAGAACACTTGAAGCTCTTTTAGAGTCAAAGCTGTTAAATTCTGCTTATGGACTAAGTAGAAGGCATCATCGTCGGGCAAAACCAGTGAGCCCTGTAAAAGAGAGATTTGTTCTCAAGTTAACCTTAAAAAAAACTAGTAAGAACAATTACAAGATTGTAAAAAATACACCTGCGAACAAGCTTCAAACTAGATTCAACTGTTGGTTTTGTGGTCGGATATTTGACAATCAGGATGAATGGGTTGGACATGGCCAAAGACATTTAATGGAAGCCACAAAAGATTGGAACACGTTGTTTTAGCTGTTTTACATTTGACTTTAAGATTACTCTTGCGGTTTCTTTTTTTCCCTATATCTCAAAGAGCATAAATGTGTCCTATACTCAATATTTTCCATATAAGAACCAAGTCCAATATGTTGTTGATCAAACACGTACTGCAAATAGGCAGTCTCCTCCCCCATTTCTGTGGAAGAAATATTTTCCTTTTTTTGTAATTTTTTCCCCCCATTTTTTATGACATAAAAAATATATGCTCTGCGAATTGTACAGTAAACAATCAACAGATTTTCAGTCCTTTTGGCATGTGTAGTAACTGGAAATGACGAGTGAGTGTTAAAGTACATTATTGGTAAATCCAATGTTCGTAGATCTAACGGTGCACAACTTGTTTACAAAGCCATGTATAAATGTGTGAAATCTGCAATTGTGGTACATATTCAGGTGTGTACTGTGTACATTTTTACAGCATTGTCTTATAATGTCTAATGTACACGTTTCCTTTTTGAGAAAATTGTATGCCAGTACTACCTGGACGGAAAGCCTTGAAAAAGACAAAAGCATTCAAATTTTGTTTCACATATCGTGTTTTTTTTTTTTTTTTTTTTTTTTTTTTTTTTTTTATACAGAATTGGGTAACCTAATGACTGACTTTAATATTTTTCTTTCTTGAATGTAAATAGAGAAAGCATGATTTGCCAAGAAATTGATATGCTTACATTGCTAATTTTTCATGGATATTAAAAGTGAATTATTGTGAATGGCTGTATATATGCATCTTGTTATTTTTTGCCAACCTATTGTGCAAATAAATTTTTTTTGTTTTTAGTTTTGTCTATTAAAAGATTATCACGTTTTTTAGTCTTATTTTAAACAATATATTTGTGTATTTTCAGTAGTCTGATTTATTCCATTTGAAGTGCATTCATTTTATGATACATAAAATACAGTGGTCCCTCAAGTTACAATATTAATCGGTTCCAGGACAACCATTGTATGTTAAAATTGTTGAATGTTGAGACCATAGCTCTATGGAAAATTGTTAATTATTTCTGAAGCCCCTAAAATGTCATCCAAAGATAGGAAAGGGTGAGGATGAAAGAAAAATAAGTAGATAACTAATACAGAAAGCAAGTTCTTACATATAAAAGTAAGAAAGATCTTCTGGAAGCTGTAAATCACTGTGTAGAGGACAGGAGATTCTTCAGGGTACTGTAGAGTACAGTGTCCCAAGTAAAATTGAGCTGCCCCCACCTGGAGCAGCTATCCCTGGCACAGGTAAATAGTACAGAACATGTAGTACCGCCTCGTACTGTACAGGGCGCTACCAGACAGCCTGTCAGTGCATGCACTTTAGGAATACAGGGGTTTTACCAGTGAAATGTCCATGCTGATTGGTCTTTTCTTCATTGACACATTTCACGG
This sequence comes from Hyla sarda, assembly GCF_029499605.1. Classification (NCBI taxonomy): domain Eukaryota; kingdom Metazoa; phylum Chordata; class Amphibia; order Anura; family Hylidae; genus Hyla; species Hyla sarda. The sequence continues at coordinate 64,523,504 of NC_079195.1, read as the reverse complement.
ATCTGTCCGTAGCATTGTATGTTGAGTCTGGTTTTAAGTTACAATGGTCCAGAAAAGACCATTGTATGTTGAGGCCATTGTAAGTTGAGGGATCACTGTATACATACATAAATTTTTTATAAAGAAAAGGACAGCCAGCCATTTAAAAAGCAGATTTAGCATTTAGCAACTTTAGGGTATGTTCACCCACAGTAAAAAAAAAAAATCAGCATATTACAAAGAAAAAACATATGCAAAAAAAAAAAACTGCTGTATTTTTTCCCCCCTGCGTATTAGTCTGAAAATATGGCTGTAAATTACAGTTGTATTTTATACTCTGTGTGAATATACTCTTAGGGGAAGATTTATCAAAACCTGTCCAGAGGAAAAGTTGCTGAGTCGCCTATGGCAACCAATCAGATCGCTTCTTTCATTTTGCAAAGGCCTTTTCAAAAATGAGAGAAGCAGAGTTGCAATGGCCAACTCAGCAACTTTTCCTCTGGACAGGTTTTGATAAATCTCCCCCTTAGGGTCTATTCGCACATACAGTATCCTGCCATATTTGATGCACAGGATTTTATACTGCAGAGTTCAATGTAGGCGAATAGATTGAACATAGTATTAAGTGTATGCAGGATAATGTACGTGTGAATACACCCCTAAGGGGTCAATTTGAAATGCTAATGTAGAGACGACCAGGTTTTCTTTGCTCGAAACTCATTTTGCTGCCCTATATGATTCATTAGGTGATTGTGTTTTATGCCAGGTTTAAGATAAATTTTTGCCAAATTTGGAGAATTCTATGTACCGTATTTATCGGCGTATAACACGCACTTTTAAAACTTAAATTTAAGGCAAAAAGTCTGCCTGCGTGTTATATGCTGATAAATCTTCTGGTCACTGATTTAAAGCGGTCGCAGCAGCGTCTGCTTGTTATGTATCAACAGCACGGCCGCGGCCACTTTAAATCAGTGACCAGCGGCGTCTCCTCCCTGCACTGTCACTTGTTTTCTCCTGCACTATCCACAGGTACTGGTGTGGTGGATAGTGCGGGAGACGCTGATTAAAATGAGCCCTACCTTGTCCGGATCTGCGCTACCTTTTAATCAGCGTCTCCCGCACTATCCACCAGTACCTGTGGATAGTGCGGGAGAAAACAATTGAGTTTCACTTTTACTTCATTCCCTCATCATTCCCTCTTTCCTGCTTTTTATAGTTTTATTTTCCTTACCTGTCTGTGCTTCGGAGGGTCTTGCAGGCAGTGAAGCAGATGAGTTACGTCCTCTCCCGGCATCACTCACGTCACTTTTCATTTCCTGTAGTCTCCGCCGAAAAGTGACATGCTGCACAGAGAAGCCGGGAGAGGCCGTAACTCATCTGCTTCACTGACCCCGCAAGACAGCCGAAGCGCAGACAAGTAAGGAAAGGGGAAGAGTGGTCTTCAACCTGCGGACCTCCAGATGTTGCAAAACTACAACTCCCAGCATGCCCGGACAGCAGTTAGCTGTCCGGGCATGCTAAGAGTTGTAGTTTTGCAACATCTGGAGGTCCGCAGGTTGAAGACCACTGGATACCATAGGAGGAACATGATGGGGGGGGGGGGGGGGATGATGAGACGGGGAAATGATGAGATGGGGGGAAATGATGGGGGGGATGAGACGGTGGAAATTATGGGGGTGGGGGAGGCACTAAAGGCTCAATGTCTGTATGGCTAGTGGTGGTCTAAGACGGGGAAATGATGAAACATGGGGGGTGGCGATGAGAGGGGTAAATGTGGCACAGGGACTGATAAAAGGGAAGGAATGATGGGGCACTGGAGGGGACGGGACCAAACTGAGGTGCAGAAGAAAAGGAAGTTGGGGGGATGATGTGGCATTTAGTCCAAGTCATTTATTTTACATTTTATCTTTTTTACTTAAATTTCCCTCTTAAAATGGGGGTGCATGTTATACGCCAGTGCGTTTTATATGCCGATAAATACGGTAAGTCAATTCTATGGGCTGTCAAACTGCAAGTGAACAAGTCAATTGGCAGATGGGGCTAAACTGTTCAGTTAACTGGTTAACGACCATGGACGTCTATACTCGTTCAATGGCCATTAACCGGGTATGACGCGGGCTCTTGACTTGAGCCCGCGTCATACCGGCCGGCCCCCAGCTGATTCTTGTAGCTGGGGGCCGGCTTTAATAGCTGACATTCGGCGACCGCCGTGGCCGGCTATTAACCCCTTTTTTAGATCGCCGCTGTCAAAGCTGACAGCGGCGTCGAAAGGTGCCTGTGTCCCATCCCTGGTGGTCCAGTGGGGTGGATCGCCCCCCCGCAGCGCGGGGCGATCCACTGTGGAGGTAGCTGGATTCTTACCTCTCCTTCCATGCTGGCTCCGGAGCTCTGAATGATAAAGCCTGCCAGGCTTTATCAATACAGCGCGGAGCACACAGATGAATGTGGTTTTATAGAACCACATTCATCTGTATGAGGAATCAAATGATTCCTCCTAAAAGTCCCCTAAGGTGGACTAAAAGTGTAAAAAAAAAAATTTAAAAAACCTCATTAACCCCCTTCCTTATTAAAAGTCTAAATAACCCCTTTTCCCAAATTCCATATAAATATATAAACATAATAAAAATAAACATGTGGTATCGCCGCATGCGTAAATGTCCAAACTATAAAAATATATCATAAATTAAACTGCATGGTCAATGGCGTACACGCAAAAAAATTCCAAAGTCCAAAATAGCGTATTTTTGGTTACTTTTTAAACCATAGATAAAGGAATAAAAAGCGATCAAAAAGTCAGATCAAAACAAAAATGGTACCGATTAAAACTTCAGATCACGGCGCAAAAAATAGCCCTCATACCACCCCAAACGCTGAAAATTTAAAAGTTTTATAGGGGGCAGAAGATGACAATTTTTTAAATGTTTTTAATTAATAAATTTATTTTTGTGCATGTAGTCATGATTTTTTCCAAAAGTACGACAAAATCAAACCTACATAAGTAGGCTTTCATTTTAATCGTATGGACCTACAGAATAAAGATAAGGTGTCATTTTTACTGAAATATGTACTGTGTAGAAAAAGGAAGCCCCCAAATGTTGCAAAATTGTGTTTTTTCTTCAATTTTGTCGCACAATGATTTTTTTTCCCTCTTCGCTGTAGATTTTTGAGTAAAATGACTGATGTCATTACAAAGTAGAATTGGTGGTGCAGAAATAAGCAATCATATGGATTTTTAGGTGCAAAATTGAAAGGGTTATGATTTTTAAAATGTAAGGAGAAAAAACAGAAAAACGCTTGGTCCTTAAGGGGTTAAACTGTTTCAAGAGTGGAATTATATAATCTGCATGAGAACAGATAAAGTTTTTTAAAAAGTCCATGGCCATGATTTATCAAAATATGTGATAGAAAACCTGGAGCGATTTTTGCCAATAACCACCAATCACATCTCAAGTTTTACTTTTACAAGAGCTTGTTAAGATAGAAAAGTGAGCTGTGATTGGTTTTTATGGGCAAAATCTTTCCAGGTTTTCTCTTGCACATTTTCATAAATCAGAGCCAGTGTATTATGTCAAAAGGCATAACAAAATTAGTTTATGCTAAATTGTGAACAAAATGTGCCTGTGTGAAAGTGGCCTTAACCCCCTTTCCCTTGCCTGTTTTAGTGCCCAAAATTATTTTTTGGGTTTTCCTCTGCTGCCACAACTTTTTTTCTGTTGAGAAAGCCATATGAGGGTTTATTTTTTTTGTGGGACGAGTTGTACTTTTATAATACCAACTTTTTTAAGTTTATATATCATTAGTTAACTTCAAGTTTTTTATTTATTTATTTTTATTTATTTTTTCATTTTTTGCATTTTAAATTATGCCGTTCACCATATAGTAAAAATTAAAATATAGCTGTATGATTACAGCAATACAAATTTCTAATTTATTTTTTAATTATATTACCATAATAGAAAAAAAAAAATTTGTTTCGCTATGGTAAGGCTTATTTTTTGGTGGAAAAACTTATGGGGGGGGGGGGAACATTTATCATTGTTTGCTTTGGTAAGCGAGTTCTGTAGGTATTTTATTTATATATTTTATGCTTTGGGTTCGCTTATGTGTGGCATTATCACACTATGACGGGGTTGATAAATTTTGCTCACATAAGCAAAAACCAATAAAATCACTTTAGAATACCATTTTCATAAGCAAAGTAAATGTGGTGTTTACACTTTTTACCACTTTTTTTACCACTTATTTTCCCCCCTAAATGCACTAACCCGTTCATTTCAGATCAGTCTATCCTGTGGGCTACTTCAGATTTGGTGGACTACGATGACCAGCGTTTTTTTTGTTTAATATTAACATTTTGTAATTAGGGCTTGTGGGGAAGGGTTTTTAGGAATAAAAGTTTTTAAAAATGTATTTTTTTAAATTTACTTTACAGGCTTAGTAGTGGAAGCCGACGGAGACCATTATCAATCGGGGCTTAGCGTTAGCCCTAAGAATAGCTAGCGCTAACCCCCGATTATTACCCCATTACCCACCGCCACAGGGGTGTCAGGAAGAGCCGGTACCAACAGCCTCGGAGCATCAAAAATGGCACTCCTGGGCCTAGGCTGTAATCGGCTGGCATTATTTAGGCTGGGGAGGGCCAGTAACAATGGTCCTCGCACACCCTGGTAACATCAGGTTGTTGCTGTTTGGTTGGTATCTGGCTGAGAATTAAATTACAGGGAACCCTATGCGTTTTTAATTATTTATGGGGGGAAAAAAACGCATAGGGTTCCCCATATTTTCATTGTCAGCCAAATACAACCAAGCAGCAACAGCCTGACGTTATCAAGGTGGGCAAGGACCATTGTTACTGGCCCTCCCCAGCTTAAATAACGCCTGCCTGTTACCGCCTAGGCCCAGGAGCGTTATTTATGATGCTCCTGGCCTCTTGGTACCGGCTCTTCCCGGCACCTCTGTGGTGGTGGGTACCGGGGTATCAATGGAGGGTTAGCGCAAGCTGATTTTGGTGCTAATGCTAAGCCCTGGCTTAGTAATGGATTCCGTCTATAAGACAGCTTTACTTTTATTCCAAAAAACACTCCCTCACAAGCCCTCGTTAACCATTTTATTAACATTAAACAAAAATCACTGGTCATCGTCGTAGTCCATAGGATACACGGATCTGAAACAAAAAAGTAAAAAAAAAAAATAGGTTAGTACATTTATTGTAAGCCACCTGCATATTTCCCGCCTCCACCGCACCACATGACTACAACTCCCAGCATGCCCTTACAGTAAGGACATAATGGGAGTTGTAGTTATGCAGCAGGGCTGGGGGGGGGGGGCGAGATGTGCAAGTGGCTGACAAGCTTGTCACCTGCCCCCCACTGCATGACTACAACTCCCAGCATGCCCTTACAGTAAGGACATACTGGGAGTTGTAATCATGACTATTTGCACAGCTTCGCTCCCCGCCCACATCTACCACCCACCAGCTATTGCAGGACTGCAACTCCCAGCATGCCCTTACAGTGAGGTCATGCTGGGTGTTGTAGCCCCAACACCTTGCAGGAAGGTGGTAGATGTGAGTGGGTGCCGGGGAGCGGAGCTGTACAAAAAAGTCGCACAAAAAGTCTCATGTGCGACTGAAAGTGCTGAAAATGCTGTCATAGGCAAGTTTGTAAGCCAGGTCTGACCTTGCTAACACTTGCAACTTTTTGAAGGGGGTTTGCGACTTATTTGCTTACGTGTGACTTTCGCAATGATAAATTCAGGACGGCTGCAAAGTAAAAACTGAAAATTCCTTAGGTTGGGCAGATTGGTATTTTTTGCTCACCCTCAAAAGTGGCACAAAAATTTGCTTAGGCACACATGCAACTTTTGTAAGCAAAAAGAAGCTGCTTAAAGGGGTATTCCAGGCAAAAACTTTTTTTTATATATCAACTGGCTCCGGAAAGTTAAACAGATTTGTAAATTATTTCTATTAAAAAATCTTAATCCTTCCAATAGTTATTAGCTTCTGAGCTGTCCAGCTCCTATGGGGATATTTTCCCTTCATGCAAGGGATATTTTCCCATCATGCACAGCTCCTGGGACGTGACATCATCATTGAGCAGTTAGACAGAAAACTTCAGAAGCTAATAACTATTGGAAGGATTAAGATTTTTTAATAGAAGTAATTTACAAATCTGTTTAACTTTCCGGAGCCAGTTGATATATAAAAAAAAGTTTTTGCCTGGAATACCCCTTTAAATACCTTGATAAATCTCCCTCAGTTTTTATTGGTACCATTCTGAATGTTTTATTTTTTTGTAATTTGCGGGATTAATAATAAAATGTATATGTTTATTTTATTTTATGTCTCATGTATATAAGGGGAACATTTTTATTTCATGTACATTTTTACTTTGTTTTTTTTTTAAACTAGTCCCACAAGATGACTGACAACAATCTTCAAATTACTGGTATAATGCACTGCGCTAGTACATAGTGCTGTGTATTCAGTCTGTCAGCATAACACTGACAGGCAGTGTACCAGGCCATGCTGCACAGCACAGACAGGTACACAGACACCTACGACCGGCCTGAGGCCCTTCACATGAACCCCAGCTGCCATGGAAATGGGCTGAAGGTTGCAGAGGTTCAAGAATCGCAGGGGCTGCTGTAGGTAAGTGGCACTCTTCAAATGCCGTGGCCATGATTTGACTTTGGCATGTAGAGGGTTGGTTTAACTGGGACAGAGGTTTCTCCACTTCTGGTAGTTACAGCAGGAGCCCGGCTACCATACTGATGGCCGAGCTCCTGCAGTCACGGGAGAGCCATGAAAGCTTATCCTAGCAATGCCCTAATGAACATAGTGGGCTAGAATAAGTACCCTTAATGACTGCCGCAAAAAGACATATCGGCAGTATAATATTCGGGGATTGTTTATATTTTAAGTAGAAAAGAAAAACTTTTTATTACTGTAAAATAAAATTGCAGTAACTTTTTTTTTTTTTTTTTATATTATTATTGTTATTTATTATGATTGTCCAGTCCTTTTTTTCATAACACTTCAGGCAGGTGATATTTTACAGAACTAGCAGGCCTAAACATTTTTACCGCCTGTACAATTTTATGAATAATATTTACATTAATATATTCTAGTTAACTTGGTGCAGTGTACCATCTGAATTGTCAGCCATTTTATCTTGGAGAATACATTGTCTTCTGTAGGAGATTCAGTGATTTTACAGAAACCACAATGTTCAGAGAAGCAGTGAAACTGTAATAATGGGTCTTCATGTATCGGAGTGTCATAAGTAAAAAGCTGCCATGATAGGTCCTAAGAGATCTGTTGCTGGTGGAGTGAACAATATTTACCACATTTAGAACTACAACTTCAAAGACCTTTTTGGCTTTACAAGTATGCCAGATGAGACGTAGCTTTTATGTCTGCACTTCTTGAATAATATTCAGTGTCTCAAATTTCACTCAAGGCCCAGACTTGTCCTGGCAACTTTATTTATACTTACAACTCCTATTCTTGTTGTACATTAATAGATATTACAGTTATTAGTTTATGGATATGTTTTCACACATTTTTAGCTGTTTGCTGACATGGTAAAAAAATAATTCTGTGTGCAAACATAACCTAAGGGACTAATAAACTATATTACTATAGTTTATTAACACAACACTTTTAGATCAGCTGTTTTCAGAAATGCAAGCTGATGCATATACAAGCTTAACCCCCTAAGGACTAAGCCCTTTTTCACCTTAAGGACGCAGCTCTTTTTTGCAATTCTGACCACTATCACTTTATGCATTAATAACTCTGGAATGCTTTTACCGATTATTCTAATTCCGAGATTGTTTTTTCGTGACATATTCTACTTTAACATAGTGGTAAATTTTTGTCGTTACTTGCATCCTTTCTTGGTGAAAAGTCCCAAAATTTCATGAAAATTTTGCATTTTATTAACTTTGAAACTCTCTGCTTGTAAGGAAAATGGATATTCCAAATAAATGATATATTGATTCACATATACAATATGTCTACTTTATATTTGCATCATAAAGTTGACATGTTTTTTACTTTTGGAAGACATCAGAGGGCTTCAAAGTTCAGCAACAATTTTCCAATTTATCACAAAACTTTCGAAATCGGAATTTTTCAGGGACCAGTTCAGTAACTGACCCCATCATAAAAACTGCACCCCCAAAGTATTCAAAATGATATTCAGAAGGTTTGTTAACCCTTTAGGTGTTTCATAGGAAAAGCAGTAAAATGAAGGAGAAAATTCAAAATCTTAATTTTTTACACTCTCATGTTCTTGTAGACCCAGTTTTTGAAATTTTACAAGGTGTAAAAGGAGAAAAAGCCCCCCAAAATGTTTAACCCAATTTCTCTCGAGTAAGAAAATACCTCATAGGTGGATGTCAAGTGCCCTGTGGGTGCACTACAAGGCTCAGAAGGGAAGGAGCGACAATGGGATTTTGGAGAGTTTTTCTGAAATGGTTTTTTGGGTGGCATGTCACATTTAGGAAGCCCCTATGGTGCCAGAACAGCAAAAAAAACAACAACATGGCACACTATTTTGAAAACTACACCCCTCAAGGAGCATAACAAGGGGTCCAGTGAGCCTTAACACCTCACAGGTGTTTGACGACTTTTCGTTAAAGTCGGAAGTGTACATAAATTTTTTTTTCACAAAAATGCTGGTTTTCCCCCAAATTTTCCATTTTTGCAAGGGGTTATAGGAGAAAATGCCACCCAAAATTTGTAACCCCATCTCTTCTGAGTATGGAAATACCCCATGTGTATTGCGTTACAAATTTTGAGGATCTTTTTTTTCCTTTTACTTTTTCCTTTTACCGCTTGTGAAAATTAAAAGTATGGGCCAACACCAGCATGTTAGTGTAAAAATGTATTTTTTTTGTACTAACATGCTGATGTAGACCCCAACTTTACCTTTTCATAAGGGGTAAAAGGAGAAAAAGCCCCCCAAAATTTGTAACACAATTTCTCCCGAGTACGGAGATACCCCATATGTGGCCCTAAACTGTTTCCTTGAAATACGAAAGGGCTCCAAAGCGACAGAGTGCCATGCGCATTTGAGGCCTAAATTGGGGATTTTAATCTGCCACAAAAATACGGCAGTGTTTCCCAAACAGGGTGTCTCCAGCTGTTGCAAAACTCCCAGCATGCCTTGACAGTCAGTGGCTGTCCGGCAATGCTGGGAGTTGTTGTTTTTCAATAGCTGGAGGCTCCGTTTTGGAAGCAGTGCCGTACAAGACATTTTTTTTTTATTGGGGGGGGGGGGGGGGGGGGACTTTGTAGGGGTATGTGTATATGTAGTGTTTTACTTTTTATTTTGTGTAGGTGTAGTGTAGTGTAGTGTAGTGTTTTTAGGATACATTCACACGGTTGGGTTTAGAGTGAGTTTGAGCTGCCACATCTCAAATTTGAAGCTGAAAACTTGCTGTAAACCCACCCGTATGAATGTACCCGGTACAGTGTACCTCCAGCTGTTGCAAAACTACAACTCCCAGCATGTACAGTCTCTCAGTGCATGCTGGGAGTTGTATTTTTGCAACAGCTGGAGGCACACTGGTTGCAAAACACTGAGTTAGGTAAATTCTGTTTCACAACCAATGTGTCTCCAGCTGTTGCAAAACTGCAACAATCAGCATGCATTGACAGTCAAAGTGCATGCTGAGAGTCATAGTTTTGCAACAGCTGGAGGCCCACTGCTACAACTCCCAGCATGCCCTTTGGTAGTCTGTGCATGCTGAGAGTTGTAGTTGTGCAACAGCTGAATGCACACTTTTTCATAGAAAAATGTGCCTCCAGCTGTTGCATAACTACAACCCCCAGCATACACAGACTACCAAAGGGCATGCTGGGAGTTGTAGTTGGAACTCCAGCTGTTGCAAAACTACAACTCCCAGCATGCCCTTTGGCTGTACATGCTGCGAGTTGTTGCTAAGCAACAGTAGGAGGTGAACAGGCCTCACCTCCTGTTGTATCCTGCTGCCGGGACTGCCGCCTCTGTATCCTGCCGCTGGGACCGATCCTGCTGCTCCTGTCGCCGCCACCGCACACGAGGGGACCCCTGCCGGATCAGGGACAGGTAAGAGACCCCCTCCGGCGCCGATCTCCGCTCCGATCGCCGTCCTGATCACCGTCCAGCAGGGTCGTGATTGGTCGGTCGTTCCGACCGATCAATCACGTGATTGTGATGCGGCACCCGTGCCACCTCACTCCTGCTGGGTAAGGGTGAATGGGGCTGTCTCGGACCCATTCACCCTTTTTTTCCGGGTCACCAGAGACCCGATTGACTGATTGGTCTGAATTGACCGGCGATTTGCCGCGATCACCGACATGGGTGGGTCTCAGGACCCCCCTAGGCGATATGCCGGGATGGTTGCTGAAAGATATCAGCAGTCATCCCATTCCGATCACCGTGTCCAGAGATGCTGTGATCCAGGAAAGCTGCGCCGTAAATGTATGGCGCTGTGCGCTAAGTACTTAGCAGCGCCGTACATTTACGGCGCTCGTCCTTAAGGGGTAAAAAAAACTAAAAATATATAAAACTCTGGCGTCACAGCACACTTGCTTATACAATTCTCGAACTTGACAGATCAGCATAGAATCTTGTCATAAAGGGGTTCCATGTTTCTGAATAACTCCTTTAAAGAGAACCTTCCAACCATGTTATCCTGTCCAGCCTAGTCATTAGGTGCTGCTTTCATTGCCGACTATTGACAAGCTTCTCTCTATGCACAGTCAATCGGTGGGGGAAGTGTGACCTAATGAATATATGCTGTCAGTGCGGGGTTCACACTGGGCTGCAAATTGTAAGTGCTTCTTAACCTCTACCTACTGGGACAAGCGTCAGACTGCTGAAAATGTGTCCGTCACTATATGCTAAACCTTAGTTGGGGCAATATAATGGAACTGGTAGGTTTAATTGAATCATAAATGGATAATTTTAAAGTGAATGTGTCACCTGGAAGTAGCTCCACAAACCGCTGACATACATACACAGGTGTGAATGAATCCAGTGGCTGTAATTCAGTTAATTTAGTTTTAATTTAGCTTTAACTTAGTTTAGGGTCATGGACACGAGATGGCTAATTGACAAGGCTGCAGGAGGAACACAGCCTGCAGCAACACTGCTGTAACACTGAGTTTTACCCAACATGTGCCATGTTGCAAAATTACAACTCCAAGCATGCCAGGACAGTTAAAGAATGTCTGGGCATGCTGGGAATTGTACTTTTGCAAAAATGTCAGTGTGGCCCAGGGTCTGCAGTGTCCTCGGCCACAATTCTTCTCCAGTCTGATGCCCTGCCTGCACCCTGTATGATTGACCAACAGGGGTTTGCAGCTCGAGGGCTCTGTGTACCCTGGCCATGCACCCTTGACACTCGAATGTAGCATTAAAATGCAATTTTCACTGGATTAAAACCAGGGACATGTAACGTTAAGGTATGACATGTATCCTTTCATTCACACTTGCAATTTTGTTGGTTTGGGGAACTTAATATTAAGTTTGATGTGATGCTGGACTTTCTCAGAACTTGTTCTGAATGATAAATTAGATCTCTGTACAATATTATAGCACGTATTGTATTTTCATAGAGTTTACACACTTACAGATTTGTATACACGCTGGAAATTAGCAATTGTACAAGAGTTTGATAGTCTACTATTTTTCCACCTACAGCATAATATAGGTGTACTAATACAGTCATGGCCGTAAATGTTGGCACCCCTGAAATTTTTCAAGAAGATTAAGTATTTCTCACAGAAAAGGATTGCAGTTACATATGTTTTGCTATACACGTTTATTCCCTTTGTGTGTATTGGAACTAAACCAAAAAAGGGAGGAGAAAAAGCAAATTGGACATAATGTCACCAAACTCCAAAAATGGGCTGGACAAAATTATTAGTACCCTTTCAAAATTGTGGATAAATAAGATTGTTTCAAGCATATGATGTTCCTTTTTTCTTTTAAATCAACTGGTGGCAGAAAGTTAAACATATTTGTAAATTACTTCTATTAAAAGATCTTAATCCTTCCAGTACTTATTAGCTGCTGAATGCTACAGAGGTAATTCCTTTCTTTTTGGAACACTGATGACATCACGAGCACAGTGCTCTCTGCGGACATCTCTGTGCATTTTAGCAACCATGCATAGCAGATGCATAGCAGATGCATAGCAGATGTATGCTAAGGGCAGCATGGTGGCTCAGTGGTTAGCACTACTGCCTTGCAGTGCTGGGGACTTGGGTTCAAATCCCACTAAGGACAACAATAAATAAAGCGTTATTATTATTATTATAATAACGTCAGCAGAGAGAACTGTGCTCGTGATGTCATCAGAGAGCATTCCAAAAAGAAAAGAATTTCCTCTGTAGTATTCAACAGCTAATAAGTACAGGAAGGATTAAGATTTTTTAATAGAAGTAATTTACAAATATGTTTAACTTTCTGCCACCAGTTGATTTAAAAGAAAAAAGGTTTTCATCGGAGTACCCCTTTAAACTCACCTGGGGCAAGTAACAGGTGTGGGCAATATAATAATCACACCTGAAAAGCAGATAAAAAGGAGAGAAGTTCACTTAGTATTTGCATTGTGTGTCTGTGTGTGCCACACTAAGCATGGGCAACAGAAAGAGGAGAAGAGAACTGTCTGAGGATTTGAGAACCAAAAGTGTGGAAAAATATCAACAATCTCAAGGTTACAAGTCCATCTCCAGAGATCTAGATTTGCCTTTGTCCACAGTGCGCAACCTTATCAAGAAGTTTGCAATCCATGGCAATGTAGCTAATCTCCCTGGGCATGGACAGAAGAGAAAAGTTGATGAAAGATGTCAACGCAGTATAGTCCAGATGGTGGATAAGCAGCCCCAAACAAGTTCCAAAGATATTCAAGCTGTCCTGCAGGCTCAGGGAGCATCAGTGTCAGCAAGAACTATCCGTTGACATTTAAATGAAATGAAACACTATGGCAGGAGACCCAGGAGGACCCCACTGCTGTCACAGAGATATAAAAAAGCAAGACTACATTTTGCCAAAATGAACTTGAGTAAGTCAAAATATTTCTGGGAAAACGTCTTGTGGACCGATGAGACCAAGATAGAGCTTTTTGGTAAAGCACATCATTCTACTGTTTACCAAAAATGGAATGAGCCCTACAAAGAAAAGAACACAGCACCTACAGTGAAATATGGTGGAGGTTCAATTATGTTTTGGGGTTGTTTTGCTGCCTCTGGCTCTGGGTGCCTTGATTGTGTGCAAGGAATCATGAAATCTGAAGATTACCAACGGATTTTGGGTCGCACTGTACAGCCCAGTGACAGAAAGCTGGGGTTTCGCCAAGTTCTTGGGTCTTCCAGCGGGACAATGACCCAAAACATACGTCAAAAAGCACCCAGAATTGGATGGCAACAAAGCGCTGGAGAGTTCTGAACTGGCCAGCAATGAGTCCAGATCTAAATCCCATTGAACACCGGTGGAGAGATCTTAAAATAGTTTTTGGGAAAAGGCACCCTTCCAATAAGAGAGACCTGGAGCAGTTTGCAAAGGAAGAGTGGTCCAACATTCCGGCAGAGAGGTGTAAGAAGCTTATTGATGGTTATAGGAAGCGACGGATTTCAGTTATTTTGTTTCCAAAGGGTGTGCAACCAAATATAAAGTTAAGGGTGCCAATAATTTTGTCCAGCTCATTTTTGGAGTTTTGTGAGACATTATGTCCAATTTGCTTTTTTTTCCCTCCCTATTTTGGTTTAGTTCCAATACACACAAAGGGAATAAACGTGTATAGCAAAACATGTGTTACTGCAATCCTTTTCTGTGAGAAATACTTGAAAAAATTCAGGAGTGCCAACATTTACGGCCATGACTGTATATAACTGGCTGTTGGTGATGATAGAACTTTCTATAGCCAAAATACGAATATTTATAACCTATGAAGAGGCCAACTCCACGTTTAACCCCTTAATGAAGCAGCAATTTTTCATTTTTGCATCCTAAGTTTTTTTTTTCTTCTTCTCGTCTTTCAAATCCATAGCTCTTTAAATTTCCCATCTACAGACCCTTATGTGGGCTCGTTGTCTTGACATAACTAATTTTACCACAAAATATATAGCAAAGCCAAAGAAAACTTATTTGTGGGATGAAATTGAAAAATCCCATTTAAGAAGAAAAAATAAAAATTTTGGTGGGGTGGTGGGGGGTTGGGTCTGGGTTGTTTCTACACTGTACTTTAAGATTAAAATTACCTATTATTATTATTACTTTTATTATTTTTTATTCTATTGGTTCACAACAGTGCAATGATATCCAATTCTTATAGGTTTTGTTTTATTTTACCACTTTCATTGTAAGAAAATGATTATGCTAAAAATTGTCCTCTTCTGGTCCCTATAACTTTTTTTTTCTGTATATGGGGTATTTTTACTGTATATGTATATTTTTCAACTTTATTTTTTTGCACTGTGATCTTTTTTATTTTTTTTTATTTTTAATGACTTTATTAAACATTTTACAACCATTATAACAGTTAGGTCTGGGGAAGGGAATCAGGGGAAGAAAGGGTTGGGTCTAGTAGGACAATACAGCAGAGAGGGTAGAGAGCTAACTAAAGGGGTATTCATTATCTGTATTTTTTATCGGTACCATTTTTGTTTTAATTGGACTTTTTGATAGCTTTTTCTTATATTTTTTTTCTGGTATATTAAGTAACTAAAATCAACAATTTGGGACTTTGGAATTTTTTACGTTTACATCATTGACCGTGTGATTTAATTAACATTATATTTTAATATAAGGTATGACTAGGGCCCGACGCTAGGGCCGAAACGCGTCACATGTTTGTGTCCATGTCTACTATGCTGTGAAGTTTTACCTGCAAATAAAGAAAACGTTCTGCATCTTGTGCGCTGGACATCCCTTTGTTCTTGGTCCATTATATTTTAATAGTTTGGAAATTTCCACATGCGACAATACCAAATATGTTGGTTTATTTTTGTTTACATTACTTTAACCCCTTAAGGACTCAGCCCATTTTCACCTTAAGGACTCAAAATTTTTTCGTTTTTGCACTTTTTTTTCCTTCCTCCCCTTCTAAAAATCATAACGTGTTAAATTTTGCACCTACAGTCCCATATAAGGGCTTGTTTTCTGCATCACCAATTGTACTGTGTAATTACATCACTTATTTTATAACATGATATGCGGCAGAACAAAAAATACTTATTTGTGGAGTGAAATAAATAAAACGCCATTTTGCTAATTTTTAGAGCTTCAGTTTCTCCGCAGTGCACTTTTTGGTAAAATTGACACCTTATCTTTATTCTGTAGGTCCATATTTATGTCGTTTTTTTTATTTATTTACTACTTAAAAAAACATATAAATACATGCACCAAAATTAGTATTTTTTAAATTGTCATTTTCTGACCCCTATGACTTTTTTTTTATTTTTCCGCATACAGGGCTATATGAGGGCTCATTTTTTTGTGATGTGGTCTGTAGTTTTTATTGGTACCATTTTTGTTTTGAATCGACTTTTTGGTTGCTTTTTGATATTTTTGTGGTATATGAAGTGTCCAAAAATGCACAATTTTGGACTTTGGTATTTTTTTACGTGTACGCCATCCACCTTGTGGTTTAGCTACCCTTATATTTTAACAGTTTGAACATTTATGCACGCGGCGGTACCACATATGATTTTTATCACATTATTTTATAAATGGGAAATTGGGGAGATTCAAACTTTTATTAGGGGAGGGGCTTATTCACATTTATTAACTTTTTTTTTCTTTTTACACTTTTTACTATTTTTTTTTTTGCCCCCATAGGGAGCTATACCATGCAATCTTCTGATTGTATATTCTGATCAATGCTATGCCATAGTATAGCATAGCATTGATCAGTGTGGTCGGTGCTCCGAGAACCGATTGTACAGCCAGAAGGGAGGTAAGTACCCTCCCGCAGTCCTCTCACCTGATGGGGACATCGTGATCAGCTCCGCTGAACTGCTGGGACACTTCTACTTTCATTTTGGACGCCGCGATCAACTTTGATCATGGCATTTAACGGGTTAAAGCCAGGCACTGGCCCGATCGGCGGTGCATGCCATGAACCCTGGGTCCTGGCTGATGATAGCAGTCGGGACCCACTGGGTTTGAAGCGTTCTCCGCTCAGATATGCAGCAGAAAATCGGCAGGTAATCCGCCCATGTGAACGGACCCTTAGAGTAGGGTCACACGTGCCATATTTTGCTGTATATTATCTGCGCTGATTTTGCTACCCAATGACTACAATGGGTAGATAATTATGTAGCAGCAAATACTCAGCACAATACAGTATGTGTGACTCTACCCTTAGGGTATATATTTTTTCCTGTTTTGAGTTATTTATTATGTTTTTTCAGTTCAGCTGCTCTGTTTGTTTTATTTATTTTTTAATTAATTGATTATTTTTGTTTATTATAAATTCTCCATGGTTATAATGTCCATACTGGTGAGCAGTCCATTTATGCTATTCTTCACATTGGACCTTCCGAAGTTTCAGTATTATTGATCTGATCTACGGTGGGACCTACCAAATAATGTCAGTATTATCTGATGTCGGTACGAGCTACCAAATATGTCAGTCTGATTGATCACACGATGGTGACCCATGTGCGGACCTCCTTAAATATGTGGGAGGAGATTATGCACAGTGGGATCACTATTCATATCTAAATCATCCCTGTGGGCAAATTGCCTTAATACAGGATTAGTTCCCCCACAGGATGACCCCCATATGAATGTTGGGTCTTTCCCGCTATGGCTGGTGGTCATTACGTCATTGTGACATCATGACCCTCAGTCACCAGTAATTTAATATATGTGATTTTATGAACTGCTTAAAGGGGTTGTCCAGCATAAGGTGATTTTAGTACGTACCTGCCAGGCAGTAATGGACATGCTTAGGAAGGATCTCCGCTTGTCTTGGGGCTATGTTGTGAGATTACCATAACACTGTGACTAGCTGTTTGTCAACTGGTATTTCCTGTTTGACTTTTCTTTTTTTTGACTACAAATCCCACAATGCCATCTTCCTCCCTCCCACACATCAGCCACCCCACCCATTGAAACATAAATGAGCTGCATCATTCAAATCAGTGTGGTTTTCAATCAGGGTGCCTCCAGCTGTTGCATTAGTTGCAGATTGATCCCTCCACCCATTGTAGCAGACAGGCTCCCTGTCATCAGCTGACTAGTGAGTCAGGTCTCGGCCGCATTGCAAGCTGGGAAAAATCCGAGACAACAGTCATTTTTGTATGCTGGTAAAAATAAATATTGGGGTGAAAATCACATAAGAATTGTGAGAAAACCGTCACACACAGGTACAGACATTATATTATAAACTACACTAACTTTACAGCCCCTGTAGCATAGTCAAATAAAAAAAATTCCTGGAATACCCCTTTAAATATCAATAATGCAATTCATATCTATGGGCCTGACTATTTACCCAGAATATTTCAAAGCTCATTGATTTACGCTATGGCTGTATGTTTTGCAATACCCTGAAATAACACACAGGTATTAACTATGCAGATTTATTGGTTATGAGTAATAAACAAAATGAGTACCTTATATTAAGAGATTATACATACATGAATCATTAATCAATATGACACATAGAATATTATTGAAGCGTTATTTAATATATACAGTAAGCGCAATGACCACATATATGAAACGTGTAAAATAAGAAATGTATAGGGCATATATACACTGCTCAAAAAAAATAAAAGGAACACTTAAACAACACAATGTAACTCCAAGTGAATCACACTTCTGTGAAATCTCACTGTCCACTCAGAAGGCAATACTGATTGACAATCAATTTCACATGCTGTTGTGCAAATGGAACCGACAACAGGTGGAAATTATAGGCAATTAATAAGACACCCCCAATAAAGGAGTGGTTCTGCAGGTGGTGACCACAGACCACTTCTCAGTTCCTATGCTTCTTGGCTGATCTTTTGGTCACTTTTAACCCCTGAAGGACTCAGCGTTTTTCCTTTGCATTTTCATTTTTTCCTCATCACCTTCTAAAAATCATACCGCTTTCAATTTTGCACCTAAAAATCCATATTTTTTGCGCCACCAATTCTACTTTGCGGTGACATTAGCCATTTTACCAAAAAATCCACGGCAAAAGGAAAAAAAATCATTGTGCGACAAAATAGAAGAAAAAATTTCATTTTGTAACTTTTGGGGGCTTCCGTTTCTACGCAGTGCATTTTTCGGTAAAAATAACACCTTATCCTTATTCTGTAGGTCCGTATGCTTAAAATGATATCCTACTTATATAGCTTGGATATTGTCGTACTTCGGAAAAAAATCATAACTACATGCAGGAAAATTTATATGTAAAAAATTCTCACCTTCTAACCCATATAACTTTTAATTTTTCCGTGTACGGGCCAGTATGAGGGCTAATTTTTTGCGCCGTGTACTGCAGTTTTTATCGATACCATTTTTGTATTGATCGGACTTTTTGATCGCTTTTTATTCATTTTTTCATGATATAAAAAGTGACCAAAAATGCACTATTTTGGACTTTGGAATTTTTTTGCGCGCATGCCATTGACCGTGCAATTTAATTAACAATATATTTTTATAGTTTGGACATTTTCGCACTCGGCGATACCACATATGTTTATTTTTATTATTATTCGCACTTTTTATTTTTTATTTTTATGGGAAAAGGGGGATGATTCAACTATAGCACTGCACACACTGATCTCCTATGCTGATCCCTGCAAAGCCATAGCTTTGCAGGGATCAGTCAGATAGGGGCTCGATTGCTCAAGCCTGTAGCTCAGGCTTGGAGCAATCAATCCCCGATCGGACGCCGTGGAGAGAGGTAAGGAGACCTCCGCCTGCGTCCCAGCTGATCGGAACATCGCGATTTTATCGCGATGTCCCGATCAGTCCGACTGAGCTGCCTGGAACCGTTTACCCTCGTTTTCAGATGCGGCAGTCAACTTTGACTGCCGCGTCTGAAGGGTTAACAGCGCGCGGCACAACGATCGGTGCCGCATGCTGTTAGCCCAGGGTCCCGGCTATCGTTAGCAGCTGGGACCGACCTGGTGTGATGCGGGGTCACGGCGTGACCCCGTTTTTCACACCGGGCTTAGGGCGTACAGGTACACCCTAAGTCCATAAGAGGTTAAATGCTGGCGGTGCTTTCATTCTAGTAGTCACATGAGACGGAGTCTACAACCCACACAAGTAGCTCAGGTAGTGCAGTTCATCCAGGATGGCACATAAATGCGAGCTGTGGCAAGAAGGTTTGCTGTGTCTGTCAGCGTAGTGTCCAGAGCATGGAGGCACTACCAGGGAACAGGCCAGTACATCAGGAAATGTGGAGGAGCCTGTAGGAGGGCAACAACCCAGCAGCAGGACTGCTACCTCTGCCTTCCGTAGGCAACAAATGTGCATGTGTCCACTCAAACGGTCATAAACAGACTCTATGAAGGTGGTATGAGGGCCCGACATCCACAGGTGGGGGTTGTGCTTTCAGCCCAACACCATGCAGGACGTTTGGCATTTGCCAGAGAACACCAAGATTGGCAAATTCGCCACTGGCGCCCTGTGCTCTTCACAGATGAAAGCAGGTTCACACTGAGCACATTTGACAGATGTGACAGAGTCTGGAGACGCCGCGGAGAACGTTCTGCTGCCTGCAACATCCTCCAGCATGACCGGTTTGGCGGTGGGTCAGTTATGGTGTTGGGTGGCATTTCTTTTGGGGGCCGCACAGCCCTCCATGTGCTTTCCAGAGGTAGCCTGACTGCCATTAGGTACAGAGATGAGATCCTCAGACCCCTTGTGAGACCATATGCTGGTGCGGTTGGCCCTGGGTTCCTCCTAATGCAATACAAAGCTAGTCCTCATGTGGTTGGAGTGTGTCAGCAGTTCCTGCAAGAGGAAGGCATTGATGCTACGGACTGGCCCGCCAGTTCCCCAGACCTGAATCCGATTGAGCACATCTGGGACATCATCTCTCGCTCCAGCCACCAATGCTCCATCCATGTCTCGTTGCACCACAGACTGTCCAGGAGTTGGACACCACCTTATCACGAGCATGCCCAGGCATTGCAGGGAGGTCATACGGGCACGTGGAGGCCACGCACACTACTGAGCCTCATTTTGACTTGTTTTAAGGACATTACATCAAAGTTGGATTGGCCTGTAGTGTGGTTTTCCACTTTGATTTTGAGTGACTCCATATCCAGACCTCCATGGGTTGATCCATTGATAATTTTTGTGTGATTTTGTTGTCAGCACATTCAATTATATAAAGACGAAAGTATTTCATGCAATTAGTTCATTCATTCAGATCTAGGATGTGTTATCTTAGTGTTCCCTTTATTTTTTTGAGTAGTGTAGAAGCACGCTAAGCTCATGCAGTTGGCAGCTATATAGAGGCTACATCAGTCACCACACGGTCAGCAAATCAAATCTATGGCATCACTCCCCAAGAGAGAATATTATACCAAGATGAATACAGAATGGGCATCCCCCCCCCCCCCTACTCTTTAGATATAGGAAATACAAGTGACACAATCTTTAACACTATTGGGGGATATAAGTGACCCAAACGTTAACACAAGCCCATCTGCCTAACCACACACAATGGAACAACAATTTAGATACAGCACAATAAATATCTAATGTTACTAAATTTGACAGGAGCTCCTATGAGGAACTCCGTGGATATATTTTTATTTATGACAAATAAGGTAGTAAAGGATCGGCAACTATGCTAAATGTTCACTAATGTTAATGCATTGATATGCATAGGCCATGCCCCCTTTCTTTGCTAAAGAAAGTTGGATGATCTCTATATACTAAAACCTACTACAATCTCACCTGGAGATTTAATAGATCTATTCGCTATGTCAATTGCCACAATTACATCCATGTCTTAACTCTTATTCTTACCCTCTAAGAATTTAACTAGTTGTAACCGGTTACATGTTACAAAGTAGCTATTGTATATAGAAACAAAGAAAAGAGGAAAAGACGTAATATGTTACTCTAATGTTACCGGGTATCTTTTCAAGACACACAACAGCACCTGGAACAGTCTCTCAGGGCCCTATCTTGGCTTGCGCCCCTCTTGGGGCAGGTGGAGATGGCTTACTACCTCATGACATCTTCTGGTGTCCTCGGTACCCATCGACCGCCATTACTTCCTGTCCCCAGGTGCTTTTATCATCTCTTGCTGTCAATCAAGTAGACCCCGTGGTACAGACTTCTTAACCAATGGGTATAAATGGCCTCCCCAGGACAGAGGAAGGCCCCCCGTGACAGCACTGTTCAAATTCCCTTACAGATGGCGCTATGCAGTACCCATCTACAGGAAAATTACCAGTGACCACACAGATATAATTGAGACATGGGACCTCTACCAGTATGTCAACAAGTGTTATATATTTTGGCTTTGTTAGACAATAGCGGCCACCTGGTCTCATTTACTGTGAGATTTGGCCGTAACCTTTAGATTGTTTTGAACTTTCTCATTATCGGCCTTTTGTTATTGTAGAATTGGAGCATGCTAGAATAGATGTCCGCATATTTCAAGTAACTCCATATTATGTTTTTTAAAGCTGATCTTTGAATGAAGCAGTTTACTCTTCACATAAAGATGGCTTGTTGGAGACAAAATGGAGTCTTACATGTTGGACTTAGCCCAATATGTCTGACAGAAGCCCGTCTCTGCTATATACACTCACCTTATGAGACATACACTGTTTTGGCTTGTATCCTTTTAAGGCCCAGTCTGGCCCTGAATGCTGCAGTATAAACCTTGATGTTTACATTATATGATGGTAAAACTTACATTATGTCTTTTACTGAAATACTTCAACCGGGTCTCTTTTTATTACAGTCCGTTATGCATTAAATGTGGTTTTATACTACAGCGATTGGAACTACCGGTATTTGTATAAATAAAACTGGTTAACGGTAAAATAAGGAGCTACTTAATGTTGTCATATAAATCAAATCTCTATGTTGCATTGTTTCCTAGTTTTCTAAACCTAGCCTGCAATGTAAACAGCTGGTGTTTTCACTCTAGTTGCCATAGATACACCCGTGGTTCATGTACATATATATAGACATAAAATCTATTTTCTCCTCTTATCCATTCTAGATATTAATATACAAATGTGGTGTATTACATGTTTGAAGTTTACTTAACACGCAGGTGTATGTTTTTTCTTAGAAAACATAGGTTAAGAAACATGATAACAATAGGGATCTGCTCTTGTGCCGGCATGTCTACATTACAGAGGTCATACATAAAATATATCCATCTCTTTCTGCTCAGTTAAGGTCACGATCAGGGGTTATAAGGGAAGCGACTGTATGAATTCAGTTTTTATTAGTAGTATACTTTACTTAAACATCCAAATAGAACTATTATTTTAAATGCATATTCATTAATAACCGCTTATGAAATTTCAACAATATAAAGTGGGGCTGGTGTTGGACACAATGGTAGTGATGAGGAGGTTTCATACCCTGTTATCATCATACATCTAAAACTATCCCACTGTCAGAAATACACAGCCCAGGTTTTCTAGTTTTCTACCCTCCTCTTTAACTTTGAGTAAAGGAACCATAAATTTTGCCCACCCTCATCTCTTTTATTTTACTTGGCCCTGTAATTACTAGTCAGGTAGTGTTTAAGGACACACACACACACACACACACACATATATATATATATACAGGTTGGGATGAGAGAAGTAATTACATTACTCACCAGAGGAAAATTTGCTCAGCACATGGGAACTGGGTTTTACCAAAATAGCTTCTCCTTTATTGCTCCATAGCAGGTAACAGCACGAGAGGACAATATATATATATATATATATATATATATATATATATATATATATATATATATAGCCAATTCAAACAAAACTGCAGCACACCAGATTAGATGAAAGCGTGTCAGGCTTTATTCATCAGATGCCACGACGTTTCAACTGTCTCACGCGGTCTTTGTCAAGCAAATAACATGTGCAAGTGCTCACAATATATAGGGATGGTACATATGAAAATATTTACATAATTGATTGAATTTAAATACAATAACAATAGTAAAGTTACAGTGATCATAAAAAACTGTATACTTGTGTATACAGTCCACACTAAGAGGCCATA
The DNA here is from genome assembly GCF_029499605.1 of Hyla sarda. Taxonomy (NCBI): domain Eukaryota; kingdom Metazoa; phylum Chordata; class Amphibia; order Anura; family Hylidae; genus Hyla; species Hyla sarda. Next base: position 64,500,306 of record NC_079195.1, on the reverse strand, counting down.
AGGGCGATAAAATGTACAGTGATAATATTGCAATATGAAATTACTGTGCGTACAGTGTAAAATATCCAATAAAATATTGCAGAAGGAGGAGTCGATGGAGGTATTATGGCTTTTCACTCACCAGATAGCTGTCAGGCTGTAAACATAATCCACATGGGACGCCATGGTTGTTTCCGTTTCTCTGTCTGGGAGCAAGCCGGAAACAGAGTTACAGTCATGTGCAGGTCATGTGACATCAAGAGCTAACGCAGGTGCATAACGCGTTAAGCGTATATACGATGCGTATCACCGTGCGCATATTAAATGCACAGGCGCATAGTGTTTTCAAGTATTGGATTATCCGGCTCATGCACACTCAGTCAGTTACAGCTCCATCTTAGTATAGGAAAATCACTCATCTTGCCCTTTTGCTGAGTCCAAAAGCATGCAGATACATTCGTGCAGGCACAGCAATCTCCCAAGTTCCCAGGTACAGTCTGACAGCGCCCGGGCTCCATATGTGGTAGCCCCCACATCGTCAGGCATATTTGGTCTCAATGAATGACCCCCGGACGGGGATCAAGACAGTGGGACCGTTGGCACCTATTGGGGACCGGCACTTTGGCATATTGTGGGAGAAGTGCCACATATCCATACTATCGTATTCAAGGACCCAAGGATTAGTAATAAACATCAAGGAGGTGTCACATTAAAATAAGTCGCATATAGATAAAAGGTCCCACTCAGAGAGAGAGATCAGCGTCCATGTACAAAATATCACATTATGTTAATACTTAGAAAAAAGTTTTATGAAAGAAGTCGTATCTTGAATATTCTTGTTCTAGTGAGGAAACCTCCAACCTCTGTCTCCCCATCTGCAATATAAAAAAACAAGAAACAAAATATTAATATGCATAAATAACAGACAAAACTAACATACATTTAAGTGACGCGGAACAGTAGCCTAAGCATTACATATTTTGTACGTAAACTTGAAGTCAACAGTAAAGGGGTACTCCGGTGAAAACCATTTTTCTTTTAAATCAACTGGTGGCAGAAAGTTAAACATATTTGTAAATTACTTCTATTAAAAAATCTTAATCCTTCCAGTGCTTATTAGCTGCTGAATGCTACAGAGGAAATTCCTTTCTTTTTGGAACACTGATGACTTCACGAGCACAGTGCTCTCTGCTGACATCTCTATCCATTTTAGCAACCATGCATAGCAGATGTATGCTAAGGGCAGCATGGTGGCTCAGTGGTTAGCACTGCTGCCTGGTTCAAATCCCACTAAGGACAACAATAAATAAAGCGTTATTATTATTATAATAACGTCAGCAGAGAGAACTGTGCTCGTGATGTCATCAGAAAGCATTCCAAAAAGAAAAGAATTTCCTCTGTAGTATTCAGCAGCTAATAAGTACAGGAAGGATTAAGATTTTTTAATAGAAGTAATTTACAAATATGTTTAACTTTCTGCCACCAGTTGATTTAAAAGAAAAAAGGTTTTCACCGGAGTACCCTTTTAAGTCCTTTCGGTTTCAGTGTTTGTAACTCAAAAATCCATTTCAACTCTAATCTTTTGAGGAGACTAATCCTATACCCTCCACGTTTGGGGTATGGGACATGGTCTAGAAGCATGAATCTTAGATTGTTTTCTGTATGCTTTGCTTCTGTGAAATGGTTAGAGACAGGTAAATCAAGTTTTTTCTTTCTGATACTGTATCTATGTTGGTTATATCTGGTTTTAAATGTACATGTGGTCTCGCCCACGTACAATAATTTGCACGGGCACCACAATACATAGACTACGTATTCAGAGATACAGGTCAGATAAAATCTTAGCTGGTATTCCTTACCCGTTTGGGGATGCACAAAACTGTTGCCCTTTTGCATGTAGGGACAATTTATGCATCCCCGGCAGGGGAAGGACCCTTTGTTGGCCGTGGGGATAAATAGCTATTTGGCACCCTCTCGTGAAACATCCATTTTTACCAATTTGTCCCGTAAGTTGTATGCTCTCCTGTATGACATTAATGGCGGCTGGGAAAATTTGGGTATACATTTTTTTTTTTAACATGGTAGTCAATGGGAACTGTACAGAACCGTATGTGCATACGGTTCCATCCAATTTTCACCATTCGGTTTTTGACTTTCCACAGTTTTTTTCTTGGAATTTCAATCAAACAAGTGAAACTTTATTCATAATGGAGTAAAAAGTTCAAAACGTATACCTTTTTTTCTAAAAGAACGGATGCAACTGGACATCATTTTTCCAACCGTATACGTTTTTTAACTGTATATAGATAAAAATTTGTACACACGTTTTGATACAGTTTAGTCAGGTTTTGAGGAATCCGCTTTTTTTTTTTTTTTAATCAAAAACCTGATACGGGAACTGTATTGCAAAAACGTGGTGTGAACCCAGCCTAGTTGTGACTTCCAACAATTGTTGAGATTGGTGTGTTTGATCAGCTATAAGCCTTCTAAAATATTTAGTTGGTTTCTATTATGTTGAAAATCACAAATTCACAAAAGAGAATATTCTAGTCTATAACTGTGTAAATATTTTTTGCCTATGTTCTGGAGGTGTAATTTTCTCCGTCCATTCGGGACTTAAAAAAAAAAAAAATAAATGTATTGGTGTGCTCAATTCACTAGCACCAACAACTTGCAGATGCCTATAAATAAACCTAACCAAAGATAAAGAAGCAGTCTAACTCTAGAACTAAGTATAACAAAGGCAGAAAAAAATGGTTTGAAAAATTGGTTAGCTGAAATATTGTGCCAAATATTTAAGAATTTAAATATAAATATATCAAGGATAAGTACAAAAATAACATAGCAAAGAGTATAAACATGCCAAACCAGAAAATATTGAAAAGGCAACGAAAAAAAGTAACAAAGTGCTAATCCAGCTAAGTAGCCATAATAAGACTGGTGTTTAACCACCTAAATAGGCAATATCTACCTAGGGAAACTTCTTCTGGATATCCTGACTTTGTACATGTCTTTGGGTAATATATTTTGATCTGAATTATGAGGGGTATGGATCTCTATGACCTTGGGTAGAGTGGATATTTACTCTCATTTGAAAGAACTTAAATAAAAGTCTTATTTACTTACTGGACTTTTTTAAGCGGCAGCCATAGAGGCCCAAAGTTATATGTAGAAGCTGAAGGCTCAAAATGGTAAGAGACTTTACTATGTTTATTTGTTATCCTACTTATATTGTCAGCATTCATGGTCAACTTCTGTTGCCAAAACTTACCAGACCACAACCTACGTATCAATCTATCAACCCAATATGCAACAAGAGCAACAATTCCCCATGCTCCTCCACATATAATCCATGATGGCTACACTAAAGGTATTCTCTTATAATGTGAAAGGTCTCAATTCTCCTAACAAACGGAGTCATATTTTATCCTTACTTAGAAAAGAACACACTTCCATTATCATTCTACAGGAAACACACTTCAAAAGATAATAAAGTCCCTAAACTTCCCACTAATACATACTCTTTCTGGGCTCAGCACTGGCCCGTCCTCTGGTTCTTGCGGTGTATCTGTTGCTATATACAATGATATCCTTTTACTCTCTTAGACAAATATGACTCTGGCAATGGCAGATCTCTGTTCCTTAACCCCTTAGGGACTCAGCCTATTTTCACCTTAAAGGAGTACTTTGGCGCTCACTTTTTTCCTTTTATCCCGTCCGGGCTGCAAAATAAAATAAAACACACTTTCTCTTACCTGCCAACGAGCCCCCGGAGCTCCGGTACACTCCGGTACAGGTGTTCGGTCCCCGGGCTGTATTCTTCTTACTTCCTGTTAGCCCGGCACGTCACACGGAGCTTCAGCCTATCACCGGCCGCCTCGGCCGGTGATAGGCTGAAGCTCCGTGTGACGTGACATAATCTACTTTAACATAGTGGTAATTTTTCGTCGTTACTTGCATCCTTTCTTGGTGAAAAATCCCAAAATTTCATGAAATTTTTGAAAATTTAGCATTTTTCAAACTTTTAAACTCTTATTGCTTGTAAGGAAAATGGACACTCCAAATACAGTCATGGCCATAAATGTTGGCACTCCTGAATTTTTTCTTGAAAATGAAGTATTTCCCACAGAAAAGGATTGCAGTAACAAATGTTTTGCTATACACATGTTTGTGTGTTTGTGTGTATTGGAACTAAACAAAAAAAGGGAGGAAAAAAAGCAAATTGAACATAATGTCACACCAAACTCCAAAAATGGGCTGGACAAAATTATTGGCACCCTTGGCTTCTTACACCTCTCAGCCGGAATGTTGGACCACTCTTCCTTTGCAAACTGCTCCAGGTCTCTCTAATTTGAAGGCTCCTTTTCCCAACAGCAATTTTAAGATCTCTCCACAGGTGTTAAATGGGATTTAGCTCTGGACTCATTGCTGCCACTTCAGAACTCTCCAGCGCTTTGTTGCCATCCATTTCTGGGTGCTTTTTAATGTATTTTTGGGGTCATTGTCCTGCTGGAAGACCCAAGATCTTGGACGCAAACCCAGCTTTCTGACACTGGGCTGTACAGTGCAATCCAAAAACCGTTGGTAATCCTCAGATTTCATGACGCCTTGCACACATTCAAGGCACCCAGTGCCAGAGGCAGCAAAACAACCCCAAAACATCATTGAACCTCCACCATATTTCACTGTAGGTACTGTGTTTTTTCTTTGTAGGCCTCATTCCATTTTCGGTAAACAGTAGAATGATGTGCTTTACCAAAAAGCTCTATCTTGGTCTCATCTGTCCACAAGATGTTTTCCCAGAAGGATTTTGACTTACTCAGGTTCATTTTGGCAAAATATATTCTTGCTTTTTTATTTCTCTGTATCAGCAGTGGGGTTCTTCTGGGTCTCCTGCCATAGCGTTTCATTTCATTTAAATGTCGACGGATAGTTTGCGCTGACACTGACGCTCCCTGAGCCTGCATGACAGCTTGAATATCTTTGGAACTTGTTTGGGGCTGCTTATCTACCATCTGGACTATCCTGCGTTGATACCTTTCATCAATTTTTCTCTTCCATTCACGCTCAGGGATATTAGCTACAGTGCCATGGGTTGCAAACTTCTTGATAATCTTGCGCACTGTGGACAAAGGCAAATCTAGATCTCTGGAGATGGACTTGTAACCTTGAGATTGTTGATATTTTTCCACAATTTTGGTTCTCAAGTCCTCAGACAGTTCTCTCCTCCTCTTTCTGTTGTCCATGCTTAGTGTGGCACACACAGACACACAATGCAAAGACTAAGTGAACTTATCTCCTTTTTATCTGCTTTCATGTGTGATTTTTATATTGCCCACACCTGTTACTTGTGAGTTTAAAGGAACATCACATGCTTGAAACAATCTTATTTTTCCAGAATCTTGAAAGGGTGCCAATAATCTTGTCCAGCCCATTTTGGGAGTTTGGCGTGACATTATGTCCAATTTGCTATTTTTCCTCCCTTTTTTTGAAATAAACATGTGTATAGCAAAACATGTGTTATTGTAATCCTTCAATTTTCAGAAAAATTTCTGGGGTACCAACATTTACGGCCATGACTGTAAACTATATATTGATTCACAAAGTGCTCTGCTGGCGCACTACAGGTCTCAGAACAGAAGGAGCGCCATTGGGCATAGAGAGAGAGAATTTTGCTAAAAATGTTTTTGGGGGGCATGTCACATTTAGGAAGCCCCCATGGTAACAAATCAGCAACAAAACCCCCACATGGTTTGCTATTTGGGAAACTACACCCCTCAAGGAACGTAATAAGGGGTATAGTGAGCCTTAACACTCCACATGTGATTAACAAAAGTTTGTCAAAATGGGACGGGAAAATGAAAAATTAGATATTTTTTTAACTAAAATGCCGGTATTACCCCACATTTTTTTTTTTCACAAGGGGTAATAGGAGAAACAGCCCCCCCAAATTTTTAACACCATTTCTTCTGAGTAAGGAAATACTCCATATGTGGATGTAAAGAGCTCTGTGGGAGCACTACAGGGCTCAGAAGAGAAAGAGCGTCATTGGGCTTTTGGAGAGAGAATTTGGTTGGAATAGAAGTCGGGGGCCATGTGCGTTTACTAAGCCCCCATGGTGCCAGAACAGTGGCCACCCCCTCCCCCTCACATGTGACCCTATTTTGGAAACTACACCCCTCACGGAATGTAATAAGGGGTGCAGTGAGCACTTACACCCCAATGGTGTTTGACAGATCTTTGGAGCAGTGGGCTGTGCAAATGAAAAGTAAAACTTTTCATTTTCATAGACCACTGTTGAAAAAATCTGTCAGACACCTGTGGGGTGTAAATGCTCACTGCACCCCTTATTACATTCTGTGAGGGATGTAGTTTCCAAAATGGGGTCACATGTCGGAGGTGCCCACTGTTCTGGCACCATGTGGACTTTGTAATTGCACATGGCCTTCAAATCCAGCCAAATTCTCTCTCCAAAAGCCACTCCTTCTCTTCTGAGCATTGTAGTTCGCCCGCAGAGAACTTTACGTCCACATGTCGGGTATTTATATACTCAGAAGAATTGGGGTTACAAATTTTACGTCCACATATGGGGTATTTCCGTTATTTTTTTACATTAACATACTGGTGTAGACCCCAACTTTTCCAGTTCTTATGGGGTAAAAGGAGAAAAAGTCCCCCAAAATTTGTAAAGCAATTCCTCCCAAGTACGGTAATACCCCATATGTGGTACTAAACTGTTGTCTTGAAATACGACAGGGCTCTAAAGTGAGAGAGCGCCATGCGCATTTGAGGCCTAAATTAGGCATTTGCATAGGGGCAGACCTGGATGCAAGCGTTACACTTGCCTCCGCCACCACAAATAACCTACAGCAGTGTTTCCCAAACAGGGTGCCTCCAGCCCATGCTGGGAGTTTTTGTTTTGCAACAGCTGGAGGCTCCTTTTTGGAAACACTGCTGTACGAGACGTTTTTAATTTTTATGGGGTGGGGACTGTGTAAAGGTGTGTGTATATGTAGTGTTTTACTCTTTATTATGTGTAGTGTAGTTTTCTTTAGGGTACATTCACACGGCCGGGTTCACAGCGAGTTTCCCGCTGGGAGTTTGAGCTGCGGTGGAAAATTTGCCACAACTTAAACTTGCAGCAGAAAACTTACTGTAACATTCACATGGGGCGGGGTTAGGTGCACAAACCTCTCCAGCTGTTGCAAAACTACAACTCTCAGCATGGACTCACACTGTATGCACACTGCTGAGGAAACACCAAGTTAGGTAGCAGACAAACTCAGTGCTTCCCCACCAGTGTGCCTTTGCTGTTACAAAACTATAACTCCCAGCATGCACGACCTGTCAGTGCATGCTGGGATTTGTAGTTTTGCAAGGGCTGGAGGCACACTGGTGGGGAAACGCTGAGTTTGTCTGTTACCTAAATCTGTGTTTCCTCACCAGTGTGCATCCAGCTGTGGCAAAACTACAACTCCCAGCATGCACTGATAGACCGTGCATGCTGGGAGTTGTTATGCAACTACTAGAGGCACACGACTAAGTGAGCTCCAAACTGTGGCCCTCCAGATGTGTCAAAACTACAAATTCCAGCATGCCTAGACAGCAAATGGCTCTGTGGGCATGCTGGGAGTTGTAGCTTTGCAAGATCTGAAGGGCCACAGTTTAGAGACCACTGCACAGTGATCTCCAAACTGTGGCCCTCCAGATGTTGCAAAACTACAAATGCCAGCATGTCCAGACAGTAAATGGCTGTGTGGGCATGCTGGGAGTTGTAGTTTTGCAAGATCTGAAGGGCCACAGTTTAGAGACCACTGCACAGTGATCTCCAAACTTTGGCCCTCCAGTTGTTGCAAAACTAAAAATCCCAGCATGCCCACAGAGCCATTTGCTGAAGGGCCACAGCTTAAAGACTCTAAACTGTGGTCCTCCAGGCCACATACCGAGATCGCCGCCATTAAAGTTCTGGTCATCACCATGACATCAGGATCGCCGCCGCCGTATAACATCATCGCTGCCGCCGCCACCTGGTTCGTGTGGGCTCCACCGTTCCCCCGCTCTGCCCGGATACCCATGGGTGTGCAAAGTGGGGGAACTGAACATTAACCCCCTGCCCCCCTTCAGTGATCGGTTGGTTGCTTCTGACCGCCAGACAGCCCCAATCCCCCTTATTTTACGGGTCACTGGAGACCCGTATGACCTGGAATCACCAGCGAATTGAATTGACCAGTGATTTGCAGCGATCGCCGATATGGGGGGGGGGGGGTCTCATTCCCTGGTTACTAGCTACCCTGGAGAGCCTTAAGCTATTTGCAGAGGGACCCATTATTATGGGTGCTGATCTTAATCTCACCCTGGACCCTCTCCGGGACTCCTCTAGGCACCGCTCTGTGCACTCCTCAGCTCTCAACCGCTTTCAGTGTAAATTGAATGGATTGGGCCTGGTCGACACTTGAAGACTCGGACTCTGATTACAACTTTTTCTCCGCCCCCATAGATCACACCAAACACTGGATTACATCTTCATTCACTCCAGCCTCCTTTCCTGCCTTCACTCAGGCAGTATTGGCATTGTCACCCTCTCAGATCATGCACCTATAGACGCAACTATTGCTTTCACTACCTTACCTAGAAGAGAAATGACATGGCAACTAAACAACACTCTTCTTGACTCAGCTGCCCATGTGCAGCTACAGGAGCGCTTCACTCTTAACACCTCACCTAATTTGACCCCTCCTTACGTTTGGTAGGCCCACATGGCATATATGAGAGGGCTTCTTGTTTCCTTGGGCAGCAGAGTCAAGAGGAAAAAGGCCAAAGAGATGAACACAAACACAAACAAAGAGAGACAACACAAACAGTCGGCTGCACAAGCAGTTTATGATTTAAACGGCCTTAGGGATAAACTTAAAGATCTCCTTAAGGCGAATAGTGCGAAATCTCTCCTTTACCTTAAACAGAAAATATACACCCACAGACACAAAAGGAGGGAAGATGATGACGGCCCTATTAACCCCTTAAGGACCCAGGACGTATTGGAACATCCTGGCAGCCTGGGCTTTAAGGACCGAGGACGTACTAGTACGTCCTGGTGTTTCTCCGGTCTCTGCTGCGCCCCGGGCAGAGATCGGAAGCGGATGCCTGCTGAAATGCTTCAGCAGGCATCCAGGGCAAACGCAGAGGGGGGCCATGTAGGCCCCCCATGTCGGCGATTGCCGCAAATCGTCCCTGCGATCTGAGGCGATACCGGGCTGATCGGGTTACTTCCTCCCGCCCTGCCCGGCCCTTGGAAATCCGGAGAGGACGGGAGGAAGACCGGAGAACCTCGTCCCTGAAGACCCGGATTCTGGCGATGAAGACGGCGGCGGCGGCGACAGGTGAGTTCCTCTTCAGCCGTGGTCGGGCCCTTTACAGCAATGCACGTCGCCGTAAAGCGACATGCATTGCTGTAATGGGAACCTGTATACTACAACTCCCAGAATGCCCAGACAGCCCTTGGTGTCTGGGCATGCTGGGAGTTGCAGTTTTGCAACATCTGGAGGTCCACAGTTTGGAGACCACTGTGCCCTTCCAGATGTTGCAAAACTACACATCCTCAGCATGCCCATACTGTCCAGGGGCATGCTGGGAGTTGTAGTTCTGTAACATCTGGCCCTTCAGATGTTGCAGAACTACAACTCCCAGCATTCCTGGACAGTTTTGGCATACTGGGAGTTGTAGTTTTGCAACATCTGGAGGGCTACAGCTTGGACACCACTACACAGTGGTCCCCAAACTGTTCTCCTCCAGCTGTTGCGTAACCACTACTCCCAATATGCCCTTCGCTGTCTGGGCATGCTGGGAGTTGTGGTTTTGCAACAACTGGAGGCACACTGGTTGGGAAACATTGTCTGTTTCCTAACTCAGTGTTTCCCAACCCGCGTGCCTCCAGCTGTAGCAAAACTATAACTACAAGCATGCACTGATAGACCGTGCATGCTGGGAGTTGTAGTTTTGCAACAGCTGGAGGTCCCCCACCTGTGAATGTACAGGGTACATTCGCATGGGCAGGGGGCTTACAGTGAGTATCAGGCTGCAAGTTTGTGATGCAGCAAATTTTGCGCGGCAGCTCAAACTCACAGCGGGAAACTCGCTGTAATCCCCCTCCCGTGTGACTGTACCCTAAAAACACTACACTACACTAACACAAAATAAAAAAAAAGTAAAAACACTACATATACACATACCCCTACACAGCCCCCCTCCCCTCCCCAATAAAAATGAAAAACTTCTGGTACGCCACTGTTTCCAAAATGGAGCCTCCAGCTGTTGCAAAACAACAACTCCCAGTATTGCCGGACAGCCGTTGACTGTCCAAGCATGCTGGGAGTTTTGCAACAGCTGGAGGCACCCTGTTTGGGAATCACTGGCGTAGAATACCCCTATGTCCACCCCTATGCCATGTGTTTTTTTTTTTGTCCTGGCACCATAGGGGCTTCCTAAATGCGACATGCCCCCCGAGCAAAATTTGCTCTCAAAAAGCCAAATATGACTCCTTCTCTTCTGAGCATTGTAGTTCGCCCGTAGTGCACTTCATGTCAACTTATGGGGTACCTCCATACTCAGAAGAGATGGAGTTACAAATTTTGGGGGGTATCTTCTGCTATTAACCCTTGCAAAAATGTGAAATTTTGGGGGGGGGGGGAACACATTTTAGTGATTTTTTTTTTTTTTACGTATGCAAAAGTCGTGAAACACCTGTGGGGTATTAAGGCTCACTTAATTCCTTGTTACGTTCCTCAAGGGTCAAGGGGTCTTGTTTCCAAAATGGTATGCCATGTGTTTTTTTTTTGCTGTTCTGGCACCATAGGGGCTTCCTAAGAGCAACATGCCCCCCAAAAACCATTTCAGAAAAACGTACTCTCCAAAATCCTCTTGTCGCTCCTTCCCTTCAGAGCCCTCTACTGCGCCCGCCGAACACTTTACATAGACATATGAGGTATGTGCTTACTCGAGAGAAATTGGGCTACAAATATAAGTATACATTTTCTCCTTTTGGGTCTACAAGAACATGCGAGTGTAAAAAATGAAGATTGTGAATTTCCTCCTTCACTTTGCTGCTATTCCTGTGAAACACCTAAAGGGTTAAAACGCTGACTGAATGTCATTTTGAATACTTTGGGGGGTGCAGTTTTTATAATGGGGTCATTTGTGGGGTATTTCGAAGATGAAGACCCTTCAAATCCACTTCAAACCTGAACTGGTCCCTGAAAAATAGTGAGTTTGGAAATTTTGAGAAAAATTGGAAAATTGCTGTTGAACTTTGAAGCCCTCTGGTGTCTTCCAAAAGTAAAAACACGTCAATTTTATGATGCAAACATAAAGTGGACATATTGTATATGTGAATAAAATTTTTTTTTTTTGGAATATCCATTTTCCTTACAAGCAGAGAGCTTCAAAGTTAGAAAAATGCAAAATTTTCAAATTTTTCATAAAATTTTGGGATTTTTCACAAGAAAGGATGCAAGTTACCACAAAATTTTACCACTATGTTAACCCCTTAAGGACTCAGGGTTTTTCCGTTTTTGCACTTTCGTTTTTTCCTCCTTACCTTTTAAAAATCATAACCCTTTCAATTTTCCACCTAAAAATCCATATTATTTATGGCTTATTTTTTGCGTCGCCAATTCTACTTTGCAGTGACATTAGTCATTTTACCCAAAAATGCATGGCGAAACGGAAAAAAAAATCATTGTGCGACAAAATAAAAAAAAAACGCCATTTTGTAACTTTTGGGGGCTTCCGTTTCTACGCAGTGCATATTTCGGTAAAAATTACACCTTATCATTATTCTGTAGGTCCATACGGTTAAAATGATACCCTACTTATATAGGTTTGATTTTGTCGCACTTCTGGAAAAAATCATAACTACATGCAGGAAAATTTATACGTTTAAAAATGTCATCTTCTGACCCCTATAACTTTTTTATTTTTCCACGTACAGGGCGGTATGAGGACTAATTTTTTGCGCCGTGATCTGAAGTTTTTATCGGTATGATTTTTGTTTTGATCGGACTTTTTGATCACTTTTTATTCATTTTTTAATGGTATAAAAAGTGACCAAAATACGCTTTTTTGGAGTTTGGAATTTTTTTGCGCGTACGCCATTGACCGTGCGGTTTAATTAATGATATATTTTTATAGTTCGGACATTTTTTTTTTTACACTGTTTTATTTTTTTTTATGGGAAAAGGGGGGGTGATTCAAACTTTTATTAGGGAAGGGGTTAAATGACCTTTATTAACACTTTATTTTTACATTTTTTTTGCAGTGTTATAGGTCCCATAGGGACCTATAACACTGCACACACTGATCTCTCATCCTGATCACAGGCGTGTATTAACACACCTGTGATCAGTGTTATCGGCGCATGACTGCTCCTGCCTGGATCTCAGGCACGGAGCAGTCATTCGTCGATCGGACACCGAGGAGGCAGGTAAGGGCCCTCCCGGTGTCCGGTCAGCTGTTCGGGACGCCGCGATTTCACCGCGGCGGTCCCGAACAGCCCGACTGAGCAGCCGGGTCACTTTCACTTTAGAAGCGGCGGTCAGCTTTGACCACCGCTTCTAAAGGGTTAATACCGCACATCGCCGCGATCGGCGATGTGTGGTATTAGCCGCGGGTCCCGGCCGTTGATGAGCGCCGGGACGGACGCGATATGATGCGGGATCGCGGCGCGATCGTTCTGCGTCGTTAAGGGGTTAAAGTAGAATATGTCACGAAAAAACAATCTCGGAATCAGAATGATAACTAAAAGCATTACAGAGTTATTAATGTTTAAAGTGACAGTGGTCAGATGTGCAAAAAATGGCCTGGTCCTAAGGTGTAAAATGGCTGGGTCCTTAAGGGGTTAAAGAAACAAAGAGAATGGTCATTTATTCACACAATTAAAGCCCCTGATGGCACCCCTCCCCACTTCTCCACTAAAGATATTGCTAAACTCTTTACAAATTGCTACTCATCTCTATACAAACCTTCCGCTATCATCCACCTGCCCACAAGACAGGTCCCTCCAAATTTCTAACTTTTTAGACAAGATTTGCCTCCCATCTCTTACCCCTGACGAAGCTGATACTTTGATCAGGCTCATTACGCAACAGGAAATTAGAGATACTATCACTACTTTCCCCTCTGGTAAGAGTCCTGGCCCTGACGGGTTCACCATTCTTTATTACTGAAAGTTCATCGATGTCTTAACTCCGCACTTGACTTAGACCTGCAATGTACTTCTCAGAGGTGACCGCCTTCCCAAACAATCCTTAGAAGCACACATGACTGTAATTCCCAAGGACAGTAAAGACCCAACTCTCTGTTCTTACTATAGACCCATATCCTTCCTTAACATGGATTTGAAGATCTGGGCCAAACTTATTGCGATTAGACTTAGCAAAGTCCTACCAAAATTAATAAAACCGGACTAGACAGGTTTTGTGAGGGGAAGAGAGGGGAGGCACAACGTTATTAGGGTTCTTCATGCTATCCACACGATACCAACACCCCGATGCTTTTACTGGGTACTGATGCCGAAAAGGCTTTTGATGGCGTGGGATTTTATGGAACATACCTTCATAAATATAATTTCCCTCTGCAGTTAATAACAGCAATTTTCTCTCTCTACACTATGCCATATGCTCGGGTTAAGGTCAATACCACTCTCTCTCCCCCTTTCCAAAGAACTAATGGGACACGTTAGGGCTGCCCCCTGTCGCCATCTTTATATGTCTTGACTGTAGAGACGCTCCTCCAGAGCTTTAGACAGGACCCTGAGATTTCAGACTTAAAGGTAGGCTCTCATGTCCACTTAACCTCTGCATTTGCAGATGATCTTCTGCTACTGCTTACAAACCCAGATAGTTCTCTGCCAGGGGTTCTTCGGGTTCTGTCATTGTTCGGAGAGGTATCGAACTTCAAGGTAAATTATACACAGTCAGAGATACTAAACATCTCTTATCCTATCAATGCCACCACAGACTTTAAAAAAAACTAGCGCCCATCATATGGCCCTCAGTCTCCATGAAAAATGTATGTATACAAGTCCCCAGAGAACTTCCCAAGCTTTTTTAATCTAACTATGTCCCTCTTCTACGGAAATTGACATAAACACTACATTTTTACGACCTTCCCTACCTTTCGTGGAGGGGCCAGAAGAATCTTTTACAGACATATGTCCTCCCCTTATATCTTTATACCCTATCCCTCATCCCCATTCACCTCCCTAAATCCTCGGATAAACCACGGCTGGCACACTCTGTCCTGATCCGTAAGAAAAACCTTGGCGGTCTTGGACTTCCAGGTATAGAACAATACTATAAGGCCACCCACTTGAAATGATGGGTGGAACTGGTATGGGATAGGGGTATTCTCCAGGGCCTGGACTTGGAGACTGCCAAACTAGGTGACATTAAAACACACCTCTTATGGCTACCCCAGGTTGAGGTGCTGCAGTCACTGGTGGACTCTCACCCTTCCGCCACACTCCCTGCTTTCATTGCAAGACACACTTGCCTCACATTCCTAAAAAACTTTTCAATTGCTAACTCACTGACATGGCTAGAGGAGCTGTATGTCCATAGTTCCAAATCTAAACTCAAACTCTCAGTATTTTACAACCATTAGACACAGGATATTACTCGCTCCCCTCCCCTATACCTACTTTCCTGGGAGAAGGAGTTGGGTGTTACCCTAATGGACGACCTCCACCGTCATGTGCTTCGATGTTCCCACGGCTTCTCTCGTTGCATCAAAATACAGGAAAACCATTTTAAACTACTTACAAGATGGTAATCCTGGAAACCCTTTTTCTGTTTTGGCTTATCTACTAATAATACATGTTGGAGATGCGGTGATGCGGTGGGTATGTTTGTACACATATGGTGGATGTGTTTTGTTCTCCAATCTTTCTGTAAGGAAGTGCAAGATGCTATCAATTCTATATGTAAATGCTCCATCTCCCTCTCTATAGATATTATTGTGCTGGCCTTACCTTCCTCTTCCTTCAGACCATCAGTAAAGTCTCTTCCCACCCACATGATAGCTTCTGCCAAGTCACTTATTCCGCTACTTTGGCGACAACAGCAACCGCCTTCTAAGGCTCAATGGATTGAGAAACTGAACAAAATATGTTGCATGGAAGAATTGACTAGCTGGCACTCCCTCTCCCATGACAAATTCTAAGCCTTATGGAGCCCCTGGATCTCTTACAAATGCCCTACACACATGCCTTTATGCTGTACCACCTTGCCTTTATGTAGATGCTTATGGAGTGCTCTACTTACCCCCCCCCCCTACATATACCAACTCCCACTAACGCATCCACTGCCTCCCCCCCCTCTTTCCTATGGTTCCCTGTAAAAGCGGAGCTTATTGTACAATTTTCAATACACAGTAGGTGAATTACACTGAATGTACACTTATACTTTTCTACTTCTACTGTACCATGACTATGTGCTGTTTATTGTTCATTGTTTGTTTATATTTGTTTCTAGATACACTTTGTAGGGAACAGCTCACACGGTGGGGTCAGCAATGACAGTATTCACACAGGCAGTAGGTTTCAGCTGAAGCTCTGGCTTTCTCTCCTCTGTCTCTACAGCAATCAGCAGCCACCCAACCTCACCTGAGGACACCTTGAAATAGGGAAACCCATAGTGGACTAGGGGTGTGGACTGGAGCACTCCCACATCCTACCTGGCCTCCAGTCCAGGAAATCCAGCCCATGAAGTTTAAACAAAAGAGGCCTAGAAGAGTAGCTCTGCTAAAAGCAGCATAACCTTCTGAATTTCCTTTATTGTGCCTGGCTGAGGAAACCAGGCGAAATATACACCCCATTCACCACTTTCCTGTTCACTTTACCACATATCCCCCTCTTCTTCAGACCAGAGGTCTGGGGATTTAAAGTGACCATACAGTACACCCTGGACAATGCATCCACATTCCCTTGTAATTTTCCAGGTCTATGTTCCACTTTAAAACTGACATTTTGTAAGGAGAGAAACCATCTGGTCACTCTTGCATTTCTCTTTATTTTGTTTCATCCAGGCCAGAGGAGCATGGTTTGTCACCAACTCAAATTCTCTACCCAGCAGATAATATTTCAGGGACTCCAGTGCCCACTTGATGGCAAGACACTCTCTTTCCACTATGGCATAATTTTTCTCTGCTGGGGTCAGTTTCCTACTCAGGTACATTACTGGGTGTTCTTCCCCATTTACCACTTGTGACAGGATTGCTCCCAAACCTGTATCAGACGCATCCGTATGGACCAGAAACTGTTTGCTGAAATCTGGGGAAACAAGCACTGGCTGTTCACACAAGGCAGACTTTAGGCTATGAAAAGCCTTTTCTGCCTCTGGGGTCCACTTCACCATTACTGACTTACCACCTTTTGTTAAGTCTGTCAATGGTGTAGCAATTGAGGCAAAGTTGGGCAGAAACCAACAATATTACCCGTCTATGCCAAGGAAGGCCCTCACCTGTTTCTTTGTTAATGGCCTGGCCAGTTCTGTATCGCCTCAATCTTATTGATCTGGGGTTTAACCAGCCCTCTACCAATAATATAACCAATGTATTTTGCTTCCTCTAGACCCACTGCACATTTCTCAGGGTTTATAGTTAAGCCTGCATCACTGATGGGATCTAACACAGCCTGTACCTTAAAGAAGTGACTTTTCCAGTCAGATGAAAAAATTACCACATTGTCCAGGTAAGTAGCGGCATAATCACGATGTGGTCTCAAGATTAGATCCATCAGCCTCTGAACTGTAGCAGGGGCCCCATGTAACCCAAATGGCATCACAACATACTGCTTCTGGAGTGGAAAATGCTGTTTTCTCTTTAGCCTCCTCAGATAGCGGTATCTGCCAATAACCCTTTGTAAGGTCAAGTGTTGTGATGTACCTTGCTCTCCCAAGCCTCTCGATAAGTTCATCTACCCGGGACATGGGGTATGTATCGAATTTTGAGACCTCATTTAATTTTCTGAAATCATTACAGAATCTCCACATCTCATTGGGATTAGCACAATGGGACTTGACCATTCACTAGTAGACTCCTCAATGACACCTAATTCCAGCCTGCGTTTGACCTCAGAGGACACTGCCTCCCTGTATGCTTCTGGAATCCTGTATGGCTTTACGTTCATTTTACTGTGAGGCTCAGTTTTAATATGGTGTTTTATTAGGGGAGTCCGGCCCGCTAGGTCAGAAAACTTGCATTTATTTCTCTGCAGGAATTCCCTCACCTCCTGCTTCTGGTGCACTGACAATGTCTCACCTGTTGTTACTGGGGGAACTGGTTGCACCACATCTTAAGCCCAGTCTGGGTGGCCACCAAAGCCTCGCGATCTTTCCATGGCTTAAACAGGTTTATGTGGTAAACCTGAAAGCAATTTTCTTAATATGTTCTTTCACCTGAGAAGACCTCAGGCGATACTGCTCTCTTTGTTTGTTCATATTTTTACTGATTTTCAATAAAAACAGATTTGTGAAAAAAAGGTAAGACTTTATCCTGTCTAAGTTGTTCAATTTTGGCAGATTTACTGGAGCAACATAACATGGTGGCAGATGGACATACTTTACCATCAACCCCAAGTGATACAGACTGTTAAAAGTAAAGTAAAATATTAATAGTAGCATTTATATTATATTATATCTTTTTTGGAACAACTGGCTTTGCCTGTTCTTGGTTTCTGTATGACATTATGGGATTGGGGTGCAAAAACACTGACTCTTCAAATTCCCCTAAAGAGCCACCTTTATTTTCCTTCTTAATATGTGCAAAATATCTGATAAAAACATTTTACACATTCCTGAAAACACTCCTACCAGTTTTTAGTGACACATTATGCACGTGCCATGCATTCTATAAAGAAGTCTTTCACCTTGTATGCTATTATGTAATGTGTTTTAAACAGAGACATCTGCAGGCTACGAGGAGGAATTCTGTAGATAAAACCAGCAGAGAAAATGTCTTTTAAATATTTGCTGTCTCACGACAGGGAATCAGGAAGTTCATTAGCATTTTAATTGCATAATAGTTATTAGAGAAACATTTTGTGCCAGATCTTACCAGTCTTCTAACATGTCTCAGTATTGATAAGATACCTCTTAGGATACCATTGTTAGAAGTTTATGGTGAATAGAGCTTACTAAATATTAAATAGTCATTAATAATATTAGGATCATGCATTTCTTTACTCTGGTCCAAAAAAAATTAAGTTTCCAAGGTATTCTGTACATTATACTGTATCTGCTCAACATTATAAGTAATAAAAGCTACAGTACAGCTGTGTATTCCTGAACAGTCAGGTTACAATAATGTATTTGTCCTCTGCAGGTGTTCTTACTGCCTATAAAGGTTTCTGCATGCTTTGAATCTCATTTCTATTCATGAGCGCAGGCAGATCAATATGAGCATTAAATTACTAAAACACCATCACCGGCCAGCCATATTGAAAAGGTTTTCCTGCTAGAAACCCACATTGGCCCCTATATCTGTAATAGAGTGGGTACTCTTTATTTACTCTTTACTCACTCTTTATCTCTGTGCTTTGCTTGTGAGATGCGCCAAAGTGGTGTTTTTAGTGACCTTGTGACCTCGGAGCACTTTCCCTTAGTGTCCAGCCAATGTAGTGGCTAGGTCACTGGAAACCTCACCTCTCTAGCTACGCTTCCCAAACCGTTCCCATGTAAAATAAAATGATGCCAGTGCTACTAACTACATGTGATAATGGGCATTAAGGGGATCTCCTCTGAAAATGGCGTTATGGCACATCAGATGGAGGGAACTTGAAGACGGTAAGTATACAGCTAGATGCGTTAGAGAGTCTATTGTGGGTTGCTACCTGGACAAGCTCCCCAATTAATCTGCCTTCTGTTCAGGGGCTTAGCTAAAGGGGGTGCAGGGGTAGCAGTATGGAGAAAGTGTATTTCTATACATCAAACTGAATTAGCTGTGGGTGCTTAACACTTATGTCCTTTTTTTGCCTCTTATACAGAGCCACATACAGAAAGAAAACAAAAAAATGAGGTATATAAGAAAACAAACACAGGGTATCTGAACATAACCAGTACTAAAGTGAGCTGGGTTTTAAAAAAAATTCACCAAAAATGCACCAAATGGAGGGGGAAAAAAAAAAAAAAAAGACACAAATAACAGCTTGTTGTGGAGTTAACTTTCTGTTGACCTACAGCAAACATCTGACTTCTGCACATTTTCTCCTGATAAAAACAATGCAAAAACTGCAGGAAAAACAATGCAAAAATGCTATTTAAAAAAAAAAAAAAAAAAAAAATTTAAATTGCTTTAACCCCTTAACCCCTTAAGGACTGAGCCCTTTTTCACCTTAAGGGCAATTCTGACCACTGTCACTTTAAACATTTATAACTCTGGAATGCTTTTAGTTATCAATCTGATTCCGAGACTGTTTTTTCGTGACATATTCTACTTTAACTTAGTGGTAAAATTTTGTGGTAACTTGCATCCTTTCTTGGTGAAAAATCCCAAAATTTGATGAAAAATTTGAAAATTTTGCATTTTTCTAACTTTGAAGCTCTCTGCTTGTAAGGAAAATGGATATTCAAAATAATTTTTTTTTTATTCACATATACAATATGTCTACTTTCTATTTGCATCATAAAATTGATGAGTTTTTACTTTTGGAAGACACCAGAGGGCTTCAAAGTTCAGCAGCAATTTTCCAATTTTTCACAAAATTTTGAAACTCGCTTTTTTTCAGGGACCAGTTCAGGTTTGAAGTGGATTTGAAGGGCCTTCATATTAGAAATACCCCATAAATGACCCCATTATAAAAACTGCACCCCCCAAAGTATTCAAAATGACATTCAGTCAGCGTTTTAACCCTTTAGGTGTTTCACAGGAATAGCAGCAAAGTGAAGGAGAAAATTCACAATCTTCATTTTTTACACTCGCATGTTTTTGTAGACCCAATTTTTTTATTTTTGCAAGGGGTAAAAAGGAGAAAATTTTTACTTGTATTTGAAACCCAATTTCTCTCGAGTAAGCACATACCTCATATGTCTATGTAAAGTGTTCGGCAGGTGCAGTAGAGGGCTCAGAAGGGAAGGAGCGACAAATGGTTTTTGGGGGGCATGTCACATTTAGGAAGCCCCTATGGTGCCAGAACAGCAACAAAAAACACATGGCATACCATTTTGGAAACTAGACCCCTCGGGGAACATAACAAGGGGTAAAGTAAACCTTAATACCCCACAGGTGATTCACAACTTTTGCATACGTAAAAAAAATAAAAAAATAAATTCCCTAAAATGCTTGGTTTCCCAAAAAATTTACATTTTTACAAAGGGTTAAAGCAGAAAATACCCCCCAAAATTTGAAGCCCAATTTCTCCCGATTCAGAAAACACCCCATATGGGGGTGAAAAGTGCTCTGCTGGCGCACTACAGGTCTCAGAAGAGAAGGAGTCACATTTGGCTTTTTTGAAGGAAATTTTGCTCTGGGGGCATGCCGCATTTAGGAAGCCCCTATGGTGCCAGGACAGCAAAAAACCCCACATGGCATACCATTTTGGAAACGAGACCCCTTGGGGAACGTAACAAGGGGTAAAGTGAACCTTAATACCCCACAGGGGTTTCACAACTTTTGCATATGTAAAAAAAAAAAAAAAATTTACCTAAAATGCTTGGTTTCCCAAAAAATTTACATTTTTACAAAGGGTTAAAGCAGAAAATACCGCCCAAAATTTGAAGCCCAATTTCTCCCGATTCAGAAAACGCCCCATATGGGGGTGAAAAGTGCTCTGCTGGCGCACTACAGATCTCAGAGGAGAAGGAGTCACATTTGGCTTTTTGAAAGCAAATTTTGCTCTGGGGGCATGCCGCATTTAGGAAGCCCCTATGGTGCCAGGACAGAAAAAAAAAACCACATGGCATACCACTTTGGAAACTAGACCCCTCGGGGAACGTAACAAGGGGTTAAGTGAACCTTAATACCCCACAGGTGTTTCACAATTTTGCATATGTAAAAAAAATAATTTTTTTTTTACCTAAAATGCCTCTTTTCCCAAAAATTTTACATTTTTAAAAAGGGTAAAAGCAGAAAATACCCCCCAAAATTTGTAACACAATTTCTCCCGAGTACGGCGATACCCCATATGTGACCCTTAACTGTTGCCTTGAAATACGACAGGGCTCCAAAGTGAGAGCGCCATGCGCATTTGAGGCCTAAATTAGGGACTTGCATAGGGGAGGATATAGGGGTATTCTACGCCAGTGATTCCCAAACAGGGTGCCTCCAGCTGTTGTAAAACTCCCAGCATGCCTAGACAGTCAGTGGCTATCTGGTAATACTGGGAGTAGTTGTTTTGCAACCGCTGGAGGCTCCGTTTTGGAAACAGTGGCGTACCAGACGTTTTTCATTTTTATTGGGGAGGGGAGGGGGGTTGTATAGGGGTATGTGTATACGTAGTGTTTTTTACTTTTTATTGTGTGTTAGTGTAGTGTAGTGTTTTTAGGGTACAGTCGCACGGGCGGGGGGTTCACAGTAGTTTCTCGCTGGCAGTTTGAGCTGCGGCAGAAATTTTGCCGCACCTCAAACTTGCAGCTGGATACTTACTGTAATCCTCCGCCCATGTGAGTGTACCCTGTACGTTCACATTGGGGGGGGGGGAACATCCAGCTGTTGCAAAACTACAACTCCCAGCATGTACGGTCTATCAGTGCATGCTGGGAGTTGTAGTTTTGCAACAGCTGGAGGCACACTGGTTGTGAAACACAGAGTTTGGTAACAAACTCAGTGTTTTGCAACCAGTGTGCCTTCAGCTGTTGCAAAAGCTACAACCCCCAGCATGTACGGACAGCGGAAGGGCATGCTGGGTCTTGTAGTTATGCAACAGCTGGAGGCATACTACTTTGGCTGGGGATGCTGGGGACTGTAGTTATGCAACAGCTGGAGACACACTGGCTTGCTACATAACTCAGTGTGCCTTCAGCTGTTGCAAAACTACAACTCCCAGCAGTCACCGACAGCCAACGGGCATGCTGGGAGTTGTAGTTATGCAACCACCAGATGCACTACTACAACTCCCAGCATGCACTTTAGCTGTTGGTGCAAGCTGGGAGTTGTAGTTACACAACAGCTGAAGGTACACTTTTCCATAGAAAAAATGTGCCTCCAGCTGTTGCAAAACTACAAGTCCCAGCATGCCCATAAGGGCATGCTGGGAGTTGTGGTGGTCTGCCTCCTGCTGTTGCATAACTACAGCTCCCAGCATGCCCTTTTTGCATGCTGGGAGCTGTTGCTAAGCAACAGCAGGAGGCTGTCACTCACCTCCAACGATCCAGACGCTGCAGGTCAGTCCCTCGTCGTCTCCGCCGCGGCCGTCGCTCCTGGGGCCCCGATCCCAACATTGACGGCGGGGATCGGGGTCCCCAGCACCCGGGGTGCACGTCCCGCACCCGCTCACGCCCTCCGGAAGAGGGGCGGAGCGGGTTGCGGGAGTGACACCCGCAGCAGGCGCCCTGATTGGTCGGCCGGTAATCCGGCCGACGAATCAGGGCGATCGTGAGGTGGCACCAGTGCCACCTCACCCCTGCAGGCTCTGGCTGTTCGGGGCCGTCGGAGACGGCCCCGAACAGCCAGTAAGTCCGGGTCACCGGGTCACTGGAGACCCGATTGACCCGGAATCTGCCGCAGATCGCTGGACTGAATTGTCCAGCGATCTGCGGCCATCGCCGACATGGGGGGGCATAATGACCCCCCTGGGCGATATGCCCCGATGCCTGCTGAACGATTTCAGCAGGCATCGGGCACCGGCTCCCCTCCGGCTAGCGGCAGGGGGCCGGGATTTGACAGGACGTACTCAAATGTCCTGAGTCCTTAAGGACTCGGAAAAGGGGACGTTTGAGTACGTCCTGCGTCCTTAAGGGGTTAAGGACGCAGGACGTAAATGTACGTCCTGGTGAGGTGGTACTTAACGCACCAGGACGTACATTTACGTCCTAAGCATAACCGCGGGCATCGGAGCGATGCCCGTGTCATGCGCGGCTGATCCCGGCTGCTGATCACAGCCAGGGACCCGCCGGCAATGGCCGACGCCCGCGATCTCGCGGGCGTCCGCCATTAACCCCTCAGGTGCCGGGATCAATACAGATCTCGGCATCTGCGGCAGTTCGCGATTTAAATGAACGATCGGATCGCCCGCAGCGCTGCTGCGGGGATCCGATCATTCATAGCGCCGCACGGAGGTCCCCTCTCCTTCCTCCGTGCGGCTCCCGGCGTCTCCTGCTCTGGTCTGTGATCGAGCAGACCAGAGCAGGAGATGACCGAAAACACTGATCTGTTCTATGTCCTATACATAGAACAGATCAGTATTAGCAATCATGGTATTGCTATGAATAGTCCCCTATGGGGACTATTCAAGTGTAAAAAAAAATGTAAAAAAATGTCAAAGTAAAAGTAAAAAAAAAGTGAAAAATCCCCTCCCCCAATAAAAAAGTAAAACGTCAGTTTTTTCCTATTTTACCCCCAAAAAGCGTAAAAAAAAATTTTTTATAGACATATTTGGTATCGCCGCGTGCGGAAATGTCCGAACTATTAAAATAAAATGTTAATGATCCCGTACGGTGAACGGCGTGAACGAAAAAAAATTAAAAAAGTCCAAAATTCCTACTTTTTTAATACATTTTATTAAAAAAAAATTATAAAAAATTTATTAAAAGTTTTTTATATGCAAATGTGGTATCAAAAAAAAGTACAGATCATGGCGCAAAAAATGAGCCCCCATACCGCCGCTTATACGGAAAAATAAAAAAGTTATAGGTCATCAAAATAAAGGGATTATAAACGTACTAATTTGGTTAAAAAGTTTGTGATTTTTTTTAAGCGCAGCAATAATATAAAAGTATATAATAATGGGTATCATTTTAATCGTATTGACCCTCAGAATAAAGAACACATGTCATTTTTACCAGAAATTGTACGGCGTGAAAACAAAACCTTCCAAAATTAGCAAAATTGCGTTTTTCGTTTTAATTTCCCCACAAAAATAGTGTTTTTTGGTTGCGCCATACATTTTATGATATAATGAGTGATGTCATTACAAAGGACAACTGGTCGCGCAAAAAACAAGCCCTCATACTAGTCTGTGGATGAAAATATAAAAGAGTTATGATTTTTAGAAGGCGAGGAGGAAAAAAATGAAAACGTAAAAATTAAATTGTCTGAGTCCTTAAGGCCAAAATGGGCTGAGTCCTTAAGGGGTTAAAGGGGTATTCCGCCCCTAGACATCTTATCCCCTATCCAAAGGATAGGGGATAAGATGTCAGATCGCCGAAGTCCCGCTGCTGGGGACCCCGGGGATCGCTGTTGCAGCACCCCGCTATCATTACTGCACAGAGCGAGATTGCTCTGCACGTAATGACGGGCAATACAGGGGCCGGAGCATCGTTACGTCACGGATCCGCCCCTCGTGACGTCATGGCCCACCCCCGTCAATACAAGTCTATGGGAAGGGGGCGTGGCGGTCGTCATGCCCCCTGCCATAGACTTGCATTAAGGGGACGGGCCGTGATGTCATGAGGGGCGGAGCCATGACGTCACGCTGCTCCGGCCCCTGTATCGCCCGTCATTACGCACAGAGCGAACTCGCTCTGCGCAGTAATGATGGCGGGGTGCCGCAGCGGCGATTCCCCGGGGCTCCCCAGCAGCGGGACCGCGGCGATCTAACATCTTATCCCCTATCCTTTGGATAGGGGATAAGATGCCAGGGGCGGAATACCCCTTTAATAGTATCCACCCAGAGAATAAAGTTATTATGTAATTTATTCAGCATGGCGAATACCATAGAATTGCTGTTTTTTACTCTAGTTCCCCTCCCCATGCACACATAAAAAATGGTTTCCATTAAAAATACAACCCGTCCCACGAAAAAGAAAAAGAAATCCTTTTATGGCTGTCAATAGAAATATAAAAAAAAGTTAAACGTTTTGAAATGCAGAGATTAAAAAAAACTTAGATAAAAATTGCATCCTTAAGGACCAAAAGGACCTCATCCTTTAGGAGTTAAATGGAGAGATTGCAAATTATATACTTCTTCTTGAATAAAAATACTTTTCAAAAATTCCACAAACTTAATTTTTATGCTGAAAAAAATATTTAGTGCAACTTCTGTGAACTACTCTGCTCTCAAATTTCAAATGCAGTAAGTTAAAAAGGAGCAAGAGCATATAAGGGTAAAAAAAAGTTTGTACGAAATTGCCGGAAGTCCCATGCAAGTCTATGGGGCGTCAGGCTATTTCGTAGACGGCTCACTTTAGCAGAGGGTGGCGCTCCTGACACTTTGAACACGTATCCTGCTGCCGAAAAAGCTTCATAGTTACCCTTTCAGTTTTAACAGCATGATGATCAGCTTAAAGTTTTCATCTGAATTTTCATCCAAAATAAAAAAAAACACACCCTAGACCTCCACAATGCACTGCAGTCTGGCAATAGGAAAGAATTATAGATTTAGCATTGCATGTAAACAGCAATAAAACACACGACTTGCTTTAAATCAGATTTATTGTGCACACAAAATTAGTATGTTATAAAAAGTATGTACAGGAATCAAGATGGTATGAGCTGTCTGCTCACCATGGGAAAATATATATATATTTATATGTACACACAAAGTGACCGATTTATTTCCAGTTCCACAAATAAATCCTTTGTTGCTTTTATTGTTCATTTTCACTGTGACGTGACAGTTCTGTAAATAGCTTAAGGGATTCTTACAGCCTGTTTTAACTTTGTTGCGTCTTTTGTATTGTTTTGGCTGTCAATAAGCACAAGAGGAGTTTGACGGTGATTGTCAATGATTTCTGCCACACTATGAAATTTCTGTGTAGAGGGAGAAAATAAAGCGAACATAAAAAAAGTGCATTTATGGTTAGGGGTTTCCAAACCAAGTCAGATCTTATTACATTAATGCTTATGAAAAAATATAAAATCCCATCCCTTCCCCAATATCGCACCACAACCCACCCTTCAATTCCCTGGTTGAACTTGATGGACATATGTCTTTTTTCGACCGTACTAACTATGTAACATTGTTAGGAGATAAAGATTTTTCCCTCTAAAAATCAAACTATATTTTTTCTATTAAAAAGTTAAAAAAGGGCCTCGCATGCCAGTTGTAATAAATACTTCTGTCTTAAAAAAACAACTCTGAATCATCTTTTCGTAGTATTGTGTAGTGTCCTGTTTGTGTATGTGTCCTGTATGTGTTATGAATACATTGACAGCCCGGCGTTGTCATTTACCTTACCTATGAGTCATGGTGTAACAATATCCAGTGCTGACAGTAATAAGGCCCCTCCCTATACATATTATTGTAAACTCTAGGCAGAGGGATACTCTGGCATTGGACCTTTTTTTTTTTTTTTACCCTTCACAGCTGCTGACATTAAAACAAACAAAAAAAAAACTGGATTTACCTCCTGCTTTTCCCTCAGTTCCTCAGGTATCACTGCCCTGGCCTCCGCTGTAATATTCTTCCTGGTTCTGGGGGTCAACATGTCAGACTGCAGCTCAGCTAATCACTGTCCCGCCTCAGCCAGTGATAGGCTATAGGCAGTGTGGTGTATTCAACCACAGCCCTAGTCTTCTTTCTGGTGCCGGGACCTAATACCTCACATTGCCTCTCAGTGTCCGAGGGAGGACACCACTGCGACCAGCGATTAGCTGAGATGCAGTCTGACATGTTGACTCCCAGAACCAGTAAGAGGATCACAGTGGAGGCCAGGAGAGCAGCAGAAGGTAAGTCCAATTTTGTTGAGTTTAATGCCGGCAGCCTGGACAGGATTTAGAAAACAAAAAGTCTAACGCCAGAGCACCCCTTTAAGTTCTATAAAGGAAAAGTGTTGTATTAGAAATTGCTCACAGCAGTTTTTCTATTTTGCCAGTATCACTCTGGAGAAGTAAAATGTATTTTTCTTACAGACTAGCCACAAATATTTTTTTACCTCTTCTCCACTTTTCTCTCTCCCCAGAGCATACTGCCGTGTAGCTTCAATATATCGCACTGGAATATTATACACTCGCCTATTGTAAAATACTACGAGGGTGAATGGCTGCTGGGAGTCTTGTCCACTGCTTTTTCTTACTAGGAAAGATCCGTCCTGTTGGAAATAAAAGAATCATTGTTAGCTTTCCTTAGTCATTTTCCTGTTCCAACCACATCACCCCCCTCCCCCGAAGTGCTTTCAAATGCTGCGTCCTATAGTCCTCTCCATCTGATTCTCAAGCTGCCTACCCCCCCTCCCACCCGAGACATGGACCATGTGATTCCTATGTCTCATCAGGGGTCTGGCCTTACTGAAATCACAGGAGAGCACACAATCTGCTCCTATAGCGCTGAAACCGCGCATGCGCTCCACCGTCCTTTGTCTGCAACTACTAGAGGTCTGTAATTCAGTGCAAAAAATGCTGGGAAATGTAGTGTTAGAGTGGTGCGCATGGGTAGGAAGTAAAACAACTACAGAATGGGGGAATTGGGGCACTGGGGAACTGGGAAGATACATGCAGGACACCAGTGATGGTAAGTCAGATCAAGCTGAATAACTTATTTAAGTTGCTACATAACCCCTTTAAGAACAAATGCTATACCTTGGCTGTGCTTGTCAGAGCTTCTTCTGCTGTGCGCCGGTTACATGATGAAACATACCATTCTTTATTAAGGACATCAGCATCCTGTAAACAAAAAATACATCATGTACTGGGCTTACATTACAGCAGTTGTAAGCCATTATGTTATGGGGTATGATGGGCCTAGAATATATTACATTATCACAAAAAAAAAAAATGTTTTAATCCAGCATTGGCCGGCATCCATATGCATCAACAGGGCATATAAAGCAGAGAGCCAATTCAACACAGCATTATGCAATCGCTTATCTGTGCTCAGCCTTCTGCTCCTAGGCTTGTCACATTTCACACTATGTTGCTGTTATGTGCTGGATTCAAGTGCTGGACTTGCAGAATTTCTGGATTATCAAATGCCCACTGAAAGGAGCTTAAACTTTAAAGGGGTACTTAAGTGGAAAACCATTTTTTTTTTAAATCAGCTGGTGCCAGAAAGTTAAATGGATTTATGCTCCACAGGAAGTTCTTTTCTTTTTGAATTTCCTTTCTGTCTGTCCACAGTGTTCTGATGACACCTCTGTCCAATTTAGGAACTGTCCGGAGCAGGAACAAATCCCAATAGCAAACCTCTCCTGCTACAAATCTGTTTAACTTTCTTGCACCAGATGATTTAAAAACCATTTTTTCCACCGGAGTACCCCTTAATAATAAATCAAACTGGTTTCAAATGAGAAAATCCCATAGTGAGATGTTAGAGGTTTTGATTGGTTGAGGGTCCAGGTGATGGGACCACTGATCACTAAAATGAAGGGACAGAAGCGCCTGTTAGTCTCTGCGGAGCATATGTTGTAGGGATTTATAGAAGCAGACAGGCGCAGCATTCAGCTGAGTACCTCTACCCCTTTATATTAGAGATCAGTGAGGATCTCATTATCTGGACCTCCCCCTATACAAATTAGTTTTAGGAGAATTTTCTGTTAGTAACATATTTCTGTGCACACAGATGTGGTGGTTTCCAAAAAGTTCACAAACAACTATAAAAGGTTTTCTCCTAACAGTTAGTGATAGTGGTTAAATGTTAACACTGTTTATAAGCAACAAATGTATGCCATAGGTTAATGATTATTATTCTTAAGATAGGCCTTTGAGTGTGGAGAACTTATCTGCACTCAGACTTCTGGAAGCCAAGAATGGAGTAGTGTAAGGGTACGTTCACACGAGTGGATTTTCACAGCGTATTTCACTGCGGATCCGCTGGTGAAGGCCCGCTCTATGCTGTCTTTACATGTGCCTGCTCGTAGCGGCAATACGCCGCTACGAGCAGACACACTGCGATGTGCGAGTGGCAGTATATTTGCACATCGCGGGAGCTCTCTGCCTAGCTCAGAGCAGGGAGAGTGGCCGCGATGTGCGAGTACGCCGCGCAGATCGCTGCCATGTGTCTGCTTGTCGCGGTGTATTGCCGCTACGAGCAGGCACATGTAAAGACAGCATAGAGCGGGCCTTCACCAGCGTATCCACAGCGTAAAATACACTGTAAATCCGCTCGTGTGAACGTACCCTTAGGGTCTATTTCACATGGCAGAATTTCCGCTTGCAGAATTCCGCCTCAGATGAAAGCCCATAGACTTCTAAGGGATTCCACACTGACATTTACACTTCTGAATTTCTGCTTGTGGAATTCCGCAAGTGGAAATTCATAAGTGTGAATGGGAGTGCGGAATTCCATAGTAGCCTATGGGCTTTAATTTGAGGCAAGCGGAAATTCTGCCGTGTAAATAGACCATAAGGAAAATGTATTCAGCTAATGGTTTGGGAGTGGACGGCATTGCTGTCTCCATAGCCGGCAATGCAGCGCCAGTGGAATTCCGCTCAAAGGATGAACATGATCATTTTTTGAGAGGACGTGCTTTCCGCTGGCAGAATTTGGTGATGGCAATTCCACAAACTGCACAGAGCAAAATGCCTTTGGCTGTCTAGGCATGCTTGGGATTGTTGTTTTGTGACAGCTGGAGGCACACTGGTTGGGAAACACTGGACTAGAAGCCAAAACATTTTGTATTTGTAGTTGGACTAATCGCACACACAAAAGGATCACTTTTTCGGTTATTAAAATATTTTAAGTTTATCAGGTGTTGCTGACCTTTACCTATGATGTTTGCAGGAAATGATTTATGAAAGGCCCCATAAAATATTGGTAATTGGGTTTCTTTATTTTTATTTTTAGAATGATTACAATCATTATGTAGCTATTGTGTACTGATCCACATACAACAGGCTGCAACTCTACTGTTGGTATATGCAGACTTTAGATTCCTCACATTCCTAAAGTGTTTTTCTTATAAAATCACTACAATGAATTCTCCATTTATAATGCATCAGTAATGAATATATCAAGGTCATTGCCAGTCATTAATGACAGATTTCAAAAAGAGTACACAGAGGACTTGACATGTTTTCTTTATGGTTCAGTCATGCCTCTAACCTCATAGTCAAGTCCATCAAGTCCAAAAAGAAGCTAAATTACAGCCATTATAACAGCTGTATAGATATTATTTTGTACTGTAATATGCATCAAGTATGCATAAAAGTAGTCATCATATATAATATATATTGCATTTTATACTTTTTTTTATACACTGCTTTATAATGCATTTAAGAAATCTTTAGACCCTTTCACTTTTTGCATATATTGCTTAAACAAAAAAAAAATAAAAAATAAAAAAAAATTTCACCCATTCTGCACTCAATAAGGCTGGGTTCACACTTAGTTTTCCCCCATACGGGAGCGCATACGGCAGGGGGGAGCTAAAACTATGCGCTCCCGTATGCCTTCATATGCGCTCCCGTATGTAATTAATTTCAATGAGCCGACCGGAGTGAAACGTTCGGTCCGGTCGGCTCATTTTTTACAACCGGACCTAAAACATATGGGGTATTGTCACGATTCGGCACGCTGGATGTGGATCCTCTGTGCCAGAGAGGGATTGGCGTGGACCGTGTCGGTGGACCGGTTCTAAGTTGCTACTGGATTTTCACCAGAGCCCGCCGCAAAGCGGGATGGTCTTACAGCGGTGGTAGCAACCAGGTCATATCCACCAGCAACGGCTCAACCTCTCTGACTGCTGAGATAGACGCGGTACAAGGGAGTAGACAAGAGCAGGGTCGGACGTAGTAGAAGGTCAGGGCAGGCAGCAAGGATCGTAGTCAGGGGCAACGGCAGGAGGTCTGGAACACAGGCTAGGAACACACAAGGAAACGCTTTCACTGGCACAATGGCAACAAGATCCGGCAAGGAAGTGCAGGGGAAGTGAGGTATTAATAGGGAAGTGCACAGGTGAAGGTACTGATTAAAACCCATGCGCCAATCAGTGGCGCACCGGCCCTTTAAATCGCAAGGACCCGGCGCGCGCGCGCCCTAGGGAACGAGTCTGGTAAGCGGGTCGGGATGCGCATCGCGAGCGGGCGTGTCGCGAATCGCATCCCGGCTGGGGACATTATCGCAGTGCACCCGGTCAGCAGGTCTGACCGGGGCGCTGCGAACAGGAGAACGCTGTGAGCGCTCCGGGGAGGAGCGGGGACCCGGAGCGCTCGGCGTAACAGGTATTTCTATACTTGGAAGAAATAGCCTATTTCTGTACTTGGAAGAAATAGCCTAACAAATTTTGGGGGGCTTTTTCTCCTTTTACCCCTTATGAAAAGGTAAAGTTGGGGTCTACTCCAGCATGTTATTGTAAAAAATTTAATTTTTTTACACTAACATGCTGGTGTTGCCCTGCACTTTTCATTTTCACAAGAGGTAAGGAAAAAAGACCCCCAAAATTTGTAACGCAATGTCTACTGAGTACAGAAATACCTATATATATATGTAATACCCATACCCATTTTGTATATGTAAAATGCTCTGCGGGCGCACACCAAGGCTCAGAAGTGAGTGCACCATGTACATTTGAGGCGATTTGCACAGGGGTGGCTGATCATTACAGCGGTTCTGACAAACGCAAAAAAAGAAAAAAAAACACACACCCACATGTGACCCCATTTTGGAAAGACACCCCTCAACACCCCACAGGTGTTTGAAGAATTTTCATTAAACTCAGACATATTTTTTCACTAAAATGCTGGTGTTATTGAAAATTTTTCATTTTCACCAAGGGGAATAGGAAAAAAGCCCACAAAATTTGTAACACCATTTCTTCTGAGTATATAAATACCCCATGTGTGGACGTAAAGTGCTCTGCGGGCGCAATACAGGGCTCAGAAAAGAAGGAGCGCTATTGAGCTTTTGGAGCGAGAATTTGGTTGGAATTGAAGGCCATGTGCGTTTAACAAAGCCCCCATGATGCCAGAACAGTGGACCCCCCCCCGCGTGTGACCCTTTTTGGAAACTACACCCCTCATGGAATGTAATAAGGGGTACAGTGAGCATTTACACTCCACTGGTGTCTGACAGATTTTTTGAACAGTGGTCCATGAAAATAAAAATTTTTATTTTTCATTTGCACAGCCCACTGTTCCCGTTTACCGGGTTTAAACCTGGTGGGTCCCGGTTGCTACAGGCAGCCAGGACCCAAGGTTGATGCCAGGCTGGGTCGATCGGGCTGATGCCCAGCATTAACCCTTTAGATGCTGCGATCAAAGTTGATCGCGGCATCTAATACTAAAGTAAAAGAATCCCGGCAGCTCAGCGGAGTGACAAAATCGCAATGTCCCGATCAGCTTACTGGATGATGGGAGGGTCCTCACCTGCCTGTCAGTTGTCCGATCGGCGATCTACTGCTCCATGCCTGCACAGGAGCAGCAGAGCGCCGGTTACACTGATCAGTGCTTTGCAATGGTAGAGCACTGATCAGTGTATGCAATCAGAAGATTGCATGTTTTAGCCCCCTATGAGGGCTAAAAAAAACTTTTTTAATAAAAGTTCATTAACCTCTTCCCTATTAAAAGTTTAAATCTCTCACCATTTCCCTTTTTTAAATAAAATAATGAAATTAAGAATAAAAATAATCATATGTGGTACCGCTGCGTGCGTAAATGTCCGAACTATTAAAATATTAGGTTAGCTAAACCACACGATCGATGGCGTACACGTAAAAAAATTGTGCATTTACAAAAATGGTACCTATAAAAACTACAGATAACGGCGCAAAAAAGGAGCCCTCATACCACCCCGTTCACGGAATAAAAAAAGTTAATAAATAAAAAAGTTATAGAGGTCATAAGATGCCAATTTTAAACATACAAATTTTGGTGCATGTGGTTTATCATTTTTTAAAAGTATTAAAATAAAATAAAACCTATATAAATTGGGTATCCTTGTAACCATATGGACCTACAGAATAAAGATAAGGTGTCATTTTTACCAAATATTGCACTGCGTAGAAACGGGAGTCCCCAAAAGCTGCAAAATGGTGTTTTATTTTATTTCACCCCACAAATAATTTTTTTTGGGTTTGCCGCAGGTTATATTTTAAAATAAGTGATGTCATTGCAAAGCACAATTGGTGAAGCAAAAAACAAGTCCTTATATGGGTCTGTAGGTGCAAAATTTAAATGATTTTTAGAAAGGAAGGAGGAAAAAGGGAAAATGCAAAAGCGAAAATTTGCTGAGTCATTAAGGTGAAAATAGGCCGAGTCCCTAAGGGGTTAAAGTAGAATATGTAAAAAATGTAATGTGGACAAGGTCCGGTCTCCCAGAGATGCTTTTTGTAACCATTCTGTACAAAGATTCTGTACAGAGAATTCCCCATTACCTCTGAGTTACTTAATAGAATGCATAAAAATGGGTTTTCTAAACTAGACAACCCCTTTAATTCTCTATATTTACTTTTCTTACCTGTTCCACTGCACTGCCATGACGATTTGATCCAGATGTGTAACGTGTTGCAGCCTCAGGAAGTTCTGTATGTAAGTATGAAGTATTTCAATAAATCATTATGATTACATTTAAAGGAGATATCCAGTGCTGAAAAACATATCCCCTATCCTAAGGATAGGGGATAAGTTTCAGATCGCATGTTGACCACTGCACGAAGTGGCGGCTCACACCCCCCCTCAATACAACTCTACGGCAGAGCCGGAGCGCTGCCTTCGGCAATCTCCGGCTCTGCCATAGTGATGTATTAAGGGGGCGTGTCAGCCATCGCTTTGTGCGGTTGTCGACACCCGCTATCTGGCCGGGGCCCCGCACAGGAGATCGCGGGGGGCCCCAGTGGTCGAACCCCCCCGTGATCTGAAACTTATCACCTATCCTTAGGACCTTTAGCACTGGACTACCCCTTTAATATCTATGTCAATCAACCAAGTGTAAATGAATACAGATCTACAGAGTTCTAAGTTCTTAGCGATCACTCAGCGTTTCTTCTGTCAGTCCTAAGTTTGCCTTTTTAAATTAAGTTGTCTGACAGCCTTAGTGGAGGCTTGAATAGTAGCCTTTTTGGTGGAACGCAAAAATAGCCAGGAAAAGTAGATTTTTAAACTTAGCGTAAAATGTCTTTCTCTGAGGATTCATTGGGGGACACAGAGACCGTGGTATAAGCAGCTGCCTCTAGGAGGCTGACACTAGGCAACAAAATGAAAGGCAATAACTGAACCAACCCTCGGACAGGCAACTGAACCAAGGACACCAAAACAAATGGGTGGGTGCTGTGTCCCCCAATGGATCCACAGAGAAAGAGATTTTACGGTAATCATAAAAATCTACTTTTCTCGGTCAGCTCCATTGGGGACACAGAGACCGTGGGAAGTACGAAAGCAGTCCCCGGGGTAGGAGAGAACCCTAGCAACTCAGGTGGAAGGCTGGGCCAGAGCCGCCTGCAAAACCTTGTGACCCAAACCAGCATCAGCGGACGCATAGTTATGCGCCTGGTAACATTTTGTAAAAGTGTGCAAGGATGACCAGGTTGCTGTTGCGGAGAGCCCAGGAGGCACCGACGGAACGAGTGGAATGAGCCGAAACCCGGAAGGCGGAGTCTTTCCTTTGCAGCAGTAAGCGGGTCCACAGTGAAATGGTCGCCTTCGAAGCAGGAAATCCCTTACAACAACCCTCCGTAAACACCAAGAAAGAGTCACACTGGTGAAAGGATGAAGTGACAAAGGTAAATCCAAATGGCGTGTACCAAGTCAATACCATGAAGCAACCGTTCCTTGGGATGGGATATAGCTGGGCAAAAAGACAGATGGACTATATCCTCATTTAGGTAAAGGTGGAGACCACCATAAGCATAAATGATGGGACCGGACGGAAAACAACTTTGTCCTGGAGCAAGACTAGGTAGGAGAGAGCCGCCAGCTCTGAAACTCTCCTAATGGAAATGACCACAATGAGGAAGGCCACCTGAGTGACCACAATGAGAAAGGGGATCTGTACGGCACATCAGCATGAGATAGATCTTGCAGAAAAGTGCAGATGTGAGGGGGCGCTGAAAGAGAATGGAGAGAACTGACACCTGACCCTTAAGGAAACTGAGAGCCAAGCGTTGTTCCAGCCCAGACTGCAAAAAGGAAAGAAGGCATGGAAGGGAGAAAACAACTGGGGAGAAGGATTAAGACTCACAGAGGAAGAGAAGGATTAAGAATTCGCAGAGGAAGGCTTGCATGCCCTGATCATTGTGCGGATCACCTGGGGAGAAAACCCCCTGGCCCTTAGAACCGCGGTTTCAACCACCACACAGTCAAATGCAGCGACAGTAAATTGGGACCCTGAGAGCAGGTTGGGCTGAACTGGGAGGCATAGTGGTACGTCGGCCACTAGTCAAACAACGTCGGCATACCGCGCGCGCCTGGGCCAGTCCGGAGCCACGAGAATGGTGGGAACGCCCTCTGTTTTGAGTTTCCTCAGGACCCTGGGAAGGAGAGGAAGAGGAGGGAAGAGATAGGGGAGGACGAAGTACGACCAGGGGATCACTAGGGCATCTATGGCTAGGGCCAGAGGATCTCGGGACCACGTCCGGAGTTCCTCTGAGGTTGCAGATCTCCGCAAACACATCTGGATGAAGAGATCACTCGCCGGGGTCGGCAGAGGAGCAACTGAGGAAGTCTGTCTCCCAATTGTCCACCCCCGGGATGTGAATCGCCGAGATGGAGGGAAGTTTGAGTTCCGCCTAAAGCAGAATCCTGGAAACCTCGGTCATGGCTGTGAGGCTGCGAGTGCCGCCCTGGCGATTGACATATGCCACAGCTGTGGAGTTGTCCGACTGGACACGAACAGGACGGCCCTGGAGAAGGCGCACCCAATGGAGGAAGCAAAGGTAAATTGCCCGAAGTTCCAGGATGTTGATGGGGAGAAGAGCTTCCTGGGAAGACCAACGGCCCTGGACCGTCCGATCCCTGAAAACTCCCCCTCCAACCGCTGAGACTTGCGTCAGTCATGATGATCTGCTAGTGGAGGGGCAGGAAAGATCGCCCCTGTCAAAGAAGAGGAGACCAAAGCGACCACTGGAGGGAATGGCGAGTCCTAGGGGTAAGAATAATCCTGCAATCGAGGGACAGCGGAGACTTGTCCCACCGGGACAGAAGAGAAAGTTGAAGAGGACGACAATGAAACTGGGCGTAGGGAGCGGCCTCCATGGTCGCCACCATCCGACCCAGGACTTCCATGCAGAAACTATTGGAAACTGGAACAGGATGACAGAGAAGACTAAATCCTATTGACAGAGCGCGGCGCTTGTCTGGCGGGAGCCGAACCCTGGCGGTTGCCATGTCGAACTGGAGTCCCAAGAAGATCAGAGACTGGGTGGGAACCAAGTTGGACCTGATTAACCACCCAGCTGAAAACGGGACAAGGTCTGAAGAGTGAGGTGGAGACTCTCCTGATTCTGGTACCTGGTTGGAGCCTTGATAAGGAGGTCATCCAGGTAAGGGATGATGGACACACCCTGGGCCCGCAGGATGGCGATCACCGCCGCCAGGACCTTGGTGAAGACCCTTGGGGCTGTGGCCAGAACAAAAGGAAGGGCCACAAACTGAAAATGGCCCTCAGGAACGGCGAAGTGGGGATAACGCTGATGCGCCGGAAAAATTGGGATGTGAAGGTAAGCGTCTCGGATATCCACCGGAGGAAAGAAACTCCCCTTGATCCATGGATGCCACCACAGAACGAAGTGACTCCATACAGAAATGGGGCAGGAGAAGGTGCTGGTTGAGGAGCTTCAGATCGAGGATCGGGCGGATGGAACCCCCTTTCTTGGGGACGACGAACAAGTTTGAATAGAACCTCGAAAAAGGCTCCTTGGGGAGGAACTGGGACGATCACTCCCTGAGCGAGAATGGTCTGAAGTCTGACCCGAAAAGCTGCCGCCAAGGAAGGAGAGCAAGGAGGGCGAGATCAAAAAAAGTGGTCCCTTGGAAAGGAAGCAAACTCAATCCCGGAACAGGGACAAACTACCTCCCACCCGAAAATAATTTGCGGGTGGGGGCGTCCCTTCAGGCGGAGGGAGGCTTACGGTTACTTGACTTGGCCGCAAAACGGCCGGAACGAGAATTCGACTTCCAGGAGGGGTGAGCCTTGAAGGAAGGAGCCTTCCTATCCTGTGAGGGTGGCGGTCTGGCTGCCCGACCCCAGCCAAAAGACCTAAAGCGCCGACATGAGGTTGACTTCCTGCGGGAATCGGTATGGCAAGACTAGTTCTGCGGCAATAAGGAGCTCTTACCTCCAGTAGCCTCGGAGATAATCTCATCAAGGCGTTTTCCGAAGAGTCGGATCCCAGAGAAAGGAAGCTCAGTCAGAGATTTCTTGGATGGCATCTGCGTCCCAGGCCTTGAGCCACATGAAGAGATGAATCGCCACCAGGTTACCTGGGGCAAAAGCTGTACAACGGGCAGACTGCAAGGAAGCAGAGCAAGCTCCACCAAATCTTTCAAAGGGGCCCCGGACAAAATGCCCTGGCGGAACCAGGAAGCCCATACAGAAAGGGCTTTGGACACCCAAGCAGCAGCGAAGGCAGGAAGCAAGGTTGAACCCGCCGCTTCAAAGGCGAACTTGGCCAGATCCTCAATCCTCTTGTCCGCCGGGTCCTTAAAGGATGCTGCATCCGCCAATGGTAGAGTAATCGATTTCAACATATAGGAAACCGGAGGATCCACAGCTGGCGGTGATGTCCATTTCCAAAGGGATTTTGCGCCTGAACCTTCTTAGTCCCCTGAAAGCGTTTGTCTGGATGCTCCCATGCCGTTTCTAATAAGGTGTCAAATTCAGCATGAGAGCTGAATACCTTAAGAGAGCGACAGGAGCGATGAAAGGAAACTTCTGGAGTTGGGTCGGAAGTTCCGGGGTCCTCTAGGTGAAAGGTGTCCCTGACACCAAGCTGTCCACCATGTCAGACACGCTGGCTCGGTCCTCTGGATCAGAGGCAGAACCGGATGCCTCATCTTCCAGCTTCCCAGGAGAATGGGCGCGGGTGGAGGCAGCCTTAGATGAAGGTGAGGCGGATCTGGCACGCAGACCTGGAGACCTAGTACGGTGACCAGGAGAGAGACTCCTAGAGCAGGGGCGCTGTCTGAAGGCCAGGGAGGAGGAGCAAGACACATGAGGAGAGTGCCTGTCCTGAGCTCTGGATTCTGGAGAAGAGACAGAGGAGAATACCCTAGGGCACTTATGAGGTCATCCGAAATAAGGATCAAAGGAAGGGGAGTGAGCCTCTCTGGAGGTCTGGTGTAAGGAAGATCTCTCCAATACAGTCACCACGGAACGGGAAACCCGCGTCAGGGTGGAGGGCAAGGGAGCGCAGTGGTGCAGGCAGGACAGGTGAGTTCAGCAGAACCACCAGGCATTTTAATTTTGCAGCCCGCACAAGAGTAATAAGTGACCAGGACCGCAGTGATCTGTCTGGAGGGGGGTGGGGGGTGGGGTCGGGTCTGGGTTCGGACATAGGTGGAAGCAAAAAGGAAGATAGCAAAAAGAAAATGAAGCAGTCTCACCCGGTTTCTGTGCCCCTCAAATGGAGAGGAAAAGCAGGCTGTAGTGTGAAGAGTCGGCACTCAGTCCAAGAGAAAGAGGAGAAAGAGAGAGGGGGGGGAGGGCTAAGCCTAAAGAGAAGGGGGGCAGAGCCAGATCCAGCCTGGCCCTCATTGGAGGAGAGGAGGGAGGCACCCAGAAATGACCCCTCCAGTGCGCACACCACACTGATAGGTTAGTGATTCCCCCCCCCGTGCGCGTGCTGAAAGGCAATAGGATGTGGTGAGAAGGCAACCGGGGGGCCGGCAGGGAGTGGGTGGAGTTAAATGCCTCAATTAATGACCCCCCGGCACTCTGGTCACCTCGCGTGGAGGGCGACAGAAGTGAAGTAAACTGGCGGCCGTGCGTGTGCAGCGCAGCCAATAGGGAAAAGCGACCCCTGACACTCCGATCGCCTCATACGTAGAGGCGGCCGAAGTGAAAGTACACTGCCGGACCTGCGCAGCCGCCTGGGTGTGGAACTGCAGGGCTCGGAAAAATGCCCCAGGTGAAATAGGGCCAAAACATAAGAACTGACATTGAACTAAAGCTGTAGTCAAACAATAGAACACCTGACTGCATCTTTCAGGAGTCACAAGTTTGCCCTACTTGACTATGTTCCAGTACAAAATAGCATTGTGTTGTCCTCACATTTGTCATTTAAAGGATTTATCTCACAAAAGCATTACTAGCAACAGGTTAGATACTATATCTCTCAGTATTGGGCTGAGTTTTCTTGGGTTGACCAGAGGCTTGATCCTAAGAAACCACCCTCCATCTGAGCTGCACATGTACATGACCTCTATATCATTGTATACAGAGGACAAATCATCAATAAAGTTATTTTCAAATCAGCCAATAAGAAGACCGTAGTGACTAGCTTCATAGGCCATTTCCAATGGGGTTGTCTTCTTCTGGAGCTTTAAAATGAGGCCAGTAAGTGAATATATTCTTCCGAATCCCTGGGCTCAATGTTGTGCAAGTCCACTGGAGACCCCCCCCCCAGTCTGACCCCGCTATTAGTATCTAATCCATGGGTTCCATCTTGTGCTTAGAATTATGGACAAATGCCCAATGGAAAATTATGTTTTTACAGAAAAAAAAAATGTAGGGTAGTTGCAGAAAACCCCATTATGACGACAAGATATTTATTTTTATTTGGCTTCAAATATAAGAATAATTGTAAAGACTATTAGGATTAACACAGGCACTATGGTGTTAATGTTTAAGCGTGAAACAATACAAGATATTACATACAACGTAATGTGTTATTCCATTTTACTTGTCACAACATAACATATTACAGACCTTCTCCCTCATACCAGCAGTTTAAAAAAAAAATTTCTTTTAAGTGACCGCGTTTTTATGTAACATTCTTATGTTATTTTTATATATCTTCCTGATATACCAGCTATGTGTGGTTCAGACTAGAACTGTCTTACAAAAAACAATCACAGTCAAGCTGCTAAATATTTATGAAATACAGTGAGAAAAAAAACACACAAAAAAACCCCATCATTTCCAGATGATACAATTCCATTTGTGATGGATTTATGTGGTCTCTGAAGTTCAGTTTACTATGGCAACCGCTGTGCCTGAAAATATGGTGAGGTCAGAGCGTCTGAATGTTTGCAAAAATAATCTGCCAAGCTTCAGGTAGGTGGAACTTATTATTGGTTATCTAGACCTGCTTCTTAGAGTTTGTAGTCTCACCAGTTAGTAAATGAAGAAAGAGTAGTCCAGCAGTGCCTTAAAACGTAGATCCTTTATTAGACTTTTCTTTAAAAATGCAGAGCACACAACATTCACCTTCACCTGGTCAGCAAACCTCCCCTATGGACGCGTTTCGAACGCATGCGCGTTCTTGATCACCACACCACCTATGTGCTCCCTACCTCCTAAATACTAGATTCAGGAGGGGAGGAGCACCCGTTTGGCAAAGACTTACATGAAAACACCCTTTGTGTGCCTTAAAACTTCACTCAAAAACAGGTAACATTAAAATTACTATTGCATGAAAAACTATGTTATTTTCATTCATTTCCACTATGTGCAATTCCGTGGCCTTGATGCCACGTGAATTTTGCACTAGCGGAAAATTCAGCAAGGAGTTGCTACATGTGAACAGCTTCCAATATTGGTATGCGTTTTTTAATATAATTTGATTTAATTTTGTTTAAGGTGCATGTTGTGTTCACAGGGAGGACTTACATGCTGTTACAGTGTTCTTTTAGCTATTGGGAGCAGATTGTGGCGTTTATGGGAAATTGTGTAGCAAAAATCTAATAATGCAACATCAGTTCCTTGCGTATGTTCAAACTGTGCGGACTCCTGTTTACCTGTTTTTGAGTGAAGTTTTAAGGTTTTGTGGTGATCAAGAACGCGCATGCGTTCGAAATGCGTCCATAGGGGAGGTTTGCTGACCAGGTGAAGGTGAAAGTTGTGTTCTCTGCATTTTTAAAGAAAAGTCTAATAAAGGATCTACGTTTTAAGGCACTGCTGGACTACTCTTTCTTCATTTACGCACAAGTACCAGGCCAGGCCAGGCTCAAGTCCATGCAGACCGTGGAGGAGGTGAGCTGAAAGAACTTTTACCCTTTCTTTTCGTTTGTTACCAGTTAGTAACATAATTTGTAAGGCTGAAAACATTCATCCCTGCCGCCATTCAGCCTATTATCCTGCAGTGTTGATCCAGAATGGAGCAAATTGCTTCTTGATTCCAAATTCAGCAATCATTCAGTCCTTCTCCAGACTCCAGTTGGGCTAAAGCTTTGCGTAAGCTACATAATGTACAAACCAGTACATGAAAGACATGGAGCATAATTTACAGTAAGTGATGTTTTTGGCATGTCTGATAGGGAATCTGTCAGCTCTATATCATGCTCAAAACTGCAGACATGGACATAAAACTGATTGGAAGATAAAACAAAATGACTAATAAAACATTGTTTTAAAATACAAAATGACACCAGTCTCTTAGCCAATGGCTGTTTAAAATTTATAGAATCATGTTTGAGAAAAAATTATAAAAAACATTTTGGGTAAGGAGGAAAAAACCTAAGCGAAACAGTGTTTGGAAGGGGTTAACTTTCTGAATTACTTTCCTGGTTTCAGCAATGCTTTGGTTCACAGCGGTCGTAATTTACATGTTGCTGGAAGTCCCAGTTTGCCAGCCTTTGCTGAGATAGCTGCATCCAAAGCATACATTACTCACAAATCTACCCTGGTGCTGTGCCTAGTTTGTATAACCAAAATAGCCGATGATAGTCTATAGACCGTAAAAAAACATATTTGTTAAGTATAAGTTATATCATTCTAGTTATAATGAAAAAAATAGTAAACATATACTCACTTTGCATAGGTATTACATTAGGTTTAGGTAAAGGAACTGGAACCCTGAAAACAAAAAAGTTATCCATTTGTTAAAATGTATTAATGCTTAAAATTTTTAAAACAAATTAGTTTTTTGTTTTTTTAAGTGACCTTAGAACAAAAGTAATCTCTAATGCATTGAACTGCGACAAATTATATGAAGAGTAAGCATGGTACAGTATACAAAGCAAGGTACAGTATACAAAGCAAGGTACAGTATACAAAGCAAGGTACACTATACAAAGGAAGAGGTACACTATACACAGCATCTCAAAATGTATTAATACCAGACTGAGAATTTTAATTATTCTTGCATGTAGCTCCCCACCAAAGCGGAGGTGACAATTCCCTTTGAAAACGAGGGCACTCCCATTTTTATAGGACCCTTAGTAGGGCAGATGCCAATCTGATTTGTTCCTATCTACATATCGTGTAATTGGCTAAAGCTTGGCACATGACAAATTGAGACAGGAACCTCAGCCTACCTAGCATAGGCATTTGGAATGATTGAAAGTTTGAGTTGATGGGCTATGTATACCAATTAAGGAGCTATGACATGAAAGAAATTGAGTGCCCTCCTTTTCAAGACCTGTCCTGTCTCCTATGTTTATTTCATAGGTACGGAAGATATGACGACATGTCCTCTTTAAGACCTAGTTAAACATGATGGACATGTTTGTGATCAGCCTAACCAACTATGTAACATATTAATTCATATACCTTACATGAATTTCACCGTGGTAAGTGAATAACTTACTTATGTAATACTGAAGGCACTGGGGGAGGATCACTCCCAGCACTGTGTATTCTTTGGCGTTGCATAACATGGGGCTTGTCTGTAACAGAAAAGTTAATTTTATTTTCCTTGTTGTTTTTTCTAATTATTTTGCAATAACAATGTTCTTCATACATCTTATAATCACTAGGATGGATTCACAATAGCATAATACAGACGTTATTTGTGCCCATATTAGAGCTGCAATATCCAGCCTGATCTGATGAGACCCATGGTTAGGCAGAGACTTTCAGCCATAATATGGACAAAAATGTCTTTTGTTAAAGGCTATAGACACTGTTGCTCTGATGTTTTTGCTAATGTTGATTTGTTTCCTGAATGCAAAATGAAGCAATGTTATATAGTCCTTATTAGCAATGTCCTACAATTTAGCTTCTACTCTCAATGTTATTCCGGGATGCCTGATGAAGCTGCGCAAGTGCAGCGAAACACGTTGCATCTAATAAACCCAGCTTGATTTTATGCTGCACTCCTCCTGGTTCCTTCATCCAGCGCCGACATCTCCTACTACACGGTCAAATTGCTTATCTACTGCGGGTTTACACCGTGGAATTTGTGCAGAATGTCCACACAGAATTTGTGCAGAATGTCCGCCCACGAAATTGGTGGGACCGCTCGGAAATGTGCCGTCTTTTAGATGGCAATGCATTTCCTTGTGGTGTCCGCAGAAAGAATAGACATGTTATTTTTTGTCTGCGGATGGCAGAATCGGAATTTCCGCAGCAGAAACATCTGGCAATCAATTAAAATCAATGGGACTCTGCTGTAGTGGAATGTCTGTGTGGAATATTCCATGCGAACATTCTGCACAAATTCCGCTGTGTGAACATATCCTTAGAGATAACAGGAAGAGGGAGGGGGAACAGACATGCTCAGTAGACTGGGAGAAACTAACGAGAAAAGCTCACGCAGACTGAAATGAAAGAAGAGCAGATAATAGGCAGTCTGTTAGAGAAACACATATGGAGAGATTTATCAATATCTGTCCAGAGAAAAAGTTGCTGAGTTGCCCATAGCACCCTATCAACTCGCTTCATTCATTTTTCAGAGGCCTTTCTGAAAATAAAATAAACAATCTGATTGGTTGCTATGGGCAACTCAGCGACTTTTCCTCTGGACAGGTTTTGATAAATCTCCCCCCATAGGATGTGTACAAGTATATAGAGAAAATATAGCTCACACAGCACACCGTAGAGTCTGTAGAAGCAAAACTAAACACAATTTTTAATAAAGAGCAATGGAGAATTTTGCACCATAATACCCAGTATAAATGCTTTTCAAAAGTGTCCATAGCCTACTTAGGTAAATATAGCAGCAGTGTTTGATCACAGACCGAAACTGCTGTATAATTTTAATTTACAATTAGGGCAACATAAACTAATTCACTCTAATTAATGAGGCAAAATGCATTTTTTAGATTTAAAAATTAGCTTACCAATATTGCTATTAACATCCCTTTGGGGTAACACTGGAATCATTCTCTACAAATAAAGAAATTTAGTATTTAGTTTACAAATAATTCATTCTAGGCAGATTCTGTATTCAGAACAGCCATAGAGCGTGTGGTTGCAGATATCCGAGTTACACTTTAGGAATGCTACAACCATCATGTGCTGTCTTGAATATC
Source organism: Hyla sarda (assembly GCF_029499605.1). Taxonomy (NCBI): domain Eukaryota; kingdom Metazoa; phylum Chordata; class Amphibia; order Anura; family Hylidae; genus Hyla; species Hyla sarda. The sequence continues at coordinate 64,455,963 of NC_079195.1, read as the reverse complement.
ATACACAGAACATTTCAGTGCTATAGCGCTGTAGCATGTGTTCATAATGGCAGCTTATTAATACCTAGACACACATCGATTCAGAACAATGCTTGGTTACAAAATCACCATGGAAACCTCTGCCAGAAAAGCACGGAGGGGTGACTACTAGCCAGTCAGAACCAAGGATGTCTTCACTGGCTAATAGAATGCTGTGCAATTCACAGTTTTTTTTAAGGATTTTAAATACACTTCTCAAAACAATTTACTGTAAAGTAGCAATTAGCAAAAATTAAGTATCAACTAGATTCTAGAAATCAGATATTCACATTAGTGTCTGGTGTGATGTACAATTAAGTAAAAGCACCCAACGTGTCTAATCTCCTGGGAGAAGTCAATCTGTCATGTTTTAATTTTTATGCCTAAATGACTTGTCCTCACCTTATCAGTCATTATTGAAGCCTAGAGGAGTTGTACCAGCATCAAAAAGTTATTTGCATGCTTTCTTCACAGTGGCCTATTTCTATTATTTACATGCTGATGTAGTCCGCCAACAGTCATAAAGTTGCCACAACATGGTCCAGCCATTGACCATCGCATGCAGAAGTGGCTTGACCCACATGTGTTGAAATATAGCAACAAAGCCTGTCCTCTTTAGGGTAGGGTCACACATGCCATATTTTGCTGCGTATTTTCATACACATTAAAGTCAATGGGTAGCAAAAGCAGCTACAGATAATACACAGCAAAATAAGGCACATGTGACCATACCCTTAAGAAGGGAGAAAACTATCCGGCTGTGCTTGTAGTAAACCACCAGGGAGCAAGTGCACATAAACTTTCTTGGTGCTGGGACAACCCCTTTAAATGGGCACTTTCAGATCCAAAAACTTTTAATAAGTAACGAAGATCCAAAAACTATTTGTAATATGTGAAAATAAAAGCCCTTTTTCAATATGATTATTCAATTTTTTTTTATATTTAATGAAGAAAACAGCTTCTGAAATCCCACCACTAAGGGTCCCCATACCTACTGGGACACTAACCAGTCCTAACCAGCATCAGGCTTGTCCATGAGTCATGGACAAGAGATGAATTATGGACAAGGCTGCATGAACAGACACACCAATCACCTCACGCCCCCTTCCCCTGAAAGGATTTCTAACACTGTGAGCTAATGAAAAGAGGGATTTTTATAATAAATATAGGTGATAGAGGCATAAAAATTAGATGTACATGGTAAGTAGGGATGTCCCGATACCATTTTTTTAAGATAGAGTACGAGTACCGATACTTTAATTCTCAAACAGAATAAAGGCCGGTGCGCACCTCATGCAGGTAAAAAACAGGAGATATCGACTAATAGTAGAAGAAAGGATCACAGGCCAGCAGGGTGAACCCTTACCTTGTGATGTTATGCTGAGAGCATAACATCTAATGTAGCTTGTAATAGGATGGTAGTAGGGTTGCAGTGTCCTAGTTCCTCTGGAGCTTCCTATTCAGACCACCAGTGGTAATAGCAGGTATAGATCAGGCTCGATTGCATAAAAGGGGAACTTTGGAGCGCAAACCACTGTATATCTTATATAAAATTCATGGTTTATTGAGATTGAAGGTGTAATTCTAGTACTCGCCGATACCAAGTACGAGTACTTTTATTTTTAAGGGAATCTGACACCAGGGTGACCCGGTTTCTGGCGCTGCTTACCGTATGAAATGTGGGTCCTTGTTGTGTACAATGGAGGTGGCTGCTGTAGTATGAGCAAAGATTTCTCTCTTCTCCATTGGACAGAACAGGGAATTTGCATTGGTGGTGAGACCGATGACCACATGGTGAGCAGCGGTAGAAACCGGGTCATCTGCACTATTTACCTATAAATTCAAGGTAGTGCAGGTGACTCTGCTGTAAGGTTGTCTTTAATAGTAGGTATTAGCCCCTTGTAGACATTAGTAGCAGCCCCCCTGTAGACCACAGCCCCCCTTTAGACAGTGGGCCCCCATTTGAACAGCAGCAGGGCCCCCCTTTAGACAGCAGCCCCCCTCCCCCCCCCCTGTAGACAGCAGGTCCCCCCTTTAGACAGCAGCAGGGCCCCCCGTTCGGACAGCAGAAGCAGGGCCCCCTGTTTAGACAGCAGCTCCCCCCTTCCCCTCCCCCTGTAGACAGCAGGGTTCCCCTTTAGACAGCAACAGCAGGGCCCCCTCTGTAGACATTAGTAGCAGCCCCTCTCCATGCAGACAGCTCACCTGTGGCTGTCCTCTGTAGGGTGCTGCCGCTCCCCGTAGCGTTACGCTGGGGAGGAAGTGGAGTGACGTATGTGTCACATGCTCCTCCATGGAACACTATGGTGCGGACGAGAGGATGGGAGAACAGGGCAGAGGAGCGGCACCAGGTATCGGACATGGTATCGGGGACATTAAACGAGTCCCCGATACCATGCAAAAGTACTGAGTAACATTTATTTTTTTGTAGAATCTGATAGGTACGCTTTAAAGTGGTTATTGTATATATATATAAAAAACTTAAAATTTAAAATGGAAACAGATCTGGATTTTACTTCTCTTATCACCAGTGATCAGTTGTTGTTAATAGGAGAAGCCACCTTTGGCCAAGTAACATATGGGCAGACGGGGTCCAAAAGAGCAGAAGCAGTATATCTGACAAGGGATTGTCTGACTAGGGATTGAGACAACAGTTTGTACCTTCAAAAATGACTGACTATTAATTATAAAGAGATTTTGTTAGAGGTTCATGTCTGATAGCTACCTCTGCACCCAAACCTTGTCAGCAATCGCAATACGACATTAGCCATTTCACCAGGTGTCACAACTAGGGATGAGCGAATCGAATCTGATGAATCCGAATTAGTTACAAATTTCAGGAAAATTCGCTTTGCAATGAACCCGAATATTGCTGCAATTTGATCGCACAAATTGCTTCATTAAACTCCATTTAGTGCGGTCCAGGCTCCGGGGGCATCTAAAATGGCGGATCCACATGTGAGGACATGGGGCAAGGAACTCTGGGAAGGTGGCAGTCGGGATGACCCTGAATCACATGCCACCTATCAGCAGCCAGCCACCCCTGTGATGTCACAGCCCTATATAATCGTCAGCCAGTTTGCGGCAAGTCATACAAGCGTTTTATTTCGGCGTTTCACAGCAGGGAGATATAGAGCATTGTGTGCATTGCACAGAAAAACTGCTTCATAGCAGCGATTCACCACAAGCTCAAATCACTGCAGAGAGAGAGAGAGAGAGAGAGAGAATGTACACTTTTGGGTGCTGCATTGGGGTGTACAACAACTCTAAAGCTCATAGGGGCCAGTTAGGCAGAGCACTAAAAGTCATTGTCACCTGCTATTAGTGCTTATAATAATACTGTACTGGGGTCTACCACACAGTGATTCTGTACTGCTGCAGTTGGTTGTACAACAACTGTGAAGCTAACAGGGGCCAGTTAGGGTGAGCACGAAAAGCCATAGTAACCTGATTACAGTGCCCAATACAGGTTGCGTAGCAGAGCTTGTTGTCCTTTCATAAGTGTAACCTGTGCGTACATAGGTGGTGTATGTTTTTTTTTTGCCTGAAAAACTAATTTGGGCCTAGTAACTGTGAAAGGCCAGCCAAAGCTACACCCTTGTTTCTGTAGTCTTATACAGTTTGTAGTGGAGCACATTGTCCTCCTCTCATAAGTGTAAACTGTATGTACACCAACGTGTTGTAAGTTTTTTTCTTTAAAAACTGATTTTGGCCTAGTTACTGTGAAAGGCGAGCCAAAGATACCCACTTGTTTCTGTAGCCTTATACAGTTTGCAGTGGAGCGCATAGACCTCCTCTCATAAGTTTAAACTGCACGTACACCTATGTGGTGTCCTTTATATATGTCCCTGTTAAACTAATTTGGGCCTAGTAACTTTGAAAGGCCAGCCAAAGCTACACACTTGTTTTTGTAGCCTTATACAGTTTTAAGGGTAGTGGAGCGTATTGTCCTCCTCTCATAAGTGTAACATATACACACTCAGCTGGTGTATAAATATGTCAGGCAGAGAAGTGCCAGGACATGCATAGAGGACGCAGCAGACTAGGGATCACAGCGAGAGGCCTGAGCTCCCGGTATCAGCTAGTGGTCATGTCTTGACCAGCAACCAATCTGCCTTCATTGATTGGTTAACTCTGTCATCCATTTCATCACAAGTTACATCTGACACCCCCAGTCAACAGTCGGTCGGTTCCTCAGACACAACTCTCAGTTGGCATGGCCTGGAAGCAGCCCCTGTCCTCCCATTGCCTCTGTCCTTTGCTGTTTCCTCCCCCACAGAAATATCATATGCTGTGGGTTCAGCTCCACTATTTAGTGAGGATGATCTACTAGAGGACAGTCAGCAGCTACTGCCCATCCAAGAAGTGGAGACAGGAAAGTGGCGTGGGAGGTGGTGTTGCGAGCGTTCAGGCTCCTGAAGCAGACACTGTTGAGGAACCTGAGGAGGACATCATTGACGTGCAGACAACTCAATGATGATGAAGCCGATCGCACTTGGGAGCCGGGTTCAGAAGGGGCTTCATCATCATCAGGAGAAGAGGGTTGCAGGTTGCCCATGAGGCAGCAGCGGAGCAAGCAAGATGGTAGCATGGCATGGTAGCAGAAGTGGGAAGTCTGGAGCCAAACGTGCCCAGGGTAGACCACCTGCTTTGCGGCAGCCTACCTTCCCGGGAGGTAGTGAAACAGGGGATCCTGGAGTCGGTGACAGTAGCAGTCAATCAGTGCGGACTGTTGGTGGGGAAATACTCATTGGTGTGGCAGTTCTTCATAGAGAATTCGGAGGATGTTAACCTGGCCACATGCGAGATGTGCCGGCAGAAGGAGAAGTGTGGCCAGGGTCCCAATGTTGGCACCATGGCCCTGCGTCAACATTTGCAGCGCCACCATAAAGCGGCCTGGGAGAACCGTGGCTCTGATGTGGGGGTCCAGCCTGCTGCATCACCGAGTGGCACGCTGCTCCCTGTTTCAGCCAGCCAAGGCTCCACCACCTCAGCCGAAGGGAGCTGTCTGTCATACTCATCTTCTGTCTCTACAGATGCTCCTGCTCCTCCTACTTCGAGTGAGTCATTCCGCCAGCAATCTATCTGCAAAGCCATGTCCAAGAAACAACAGTATGCGCCCACTCATCCAATGGCGCAGAAGCTGAATGTGCTCCTGCTGGTGCTGCATTCCCCCCCTTTTCAAGCAGTGGACTCTGCACCTTTCATAGAACTGATGGCTTGTGCCGAGCCGAGGTGGAGAGTCCCAAGCTGTCATTTCTTTGCGAAAAAGGCAGTACCAGCCCTGCACAATTTTGTAGAACAGAAGGTGGGCCAGTCCTTGAGCCTGTCGGTGTGTACCAAAGTGCAAGGCAGCGCCAACGCATGGAGCTGTAACCACGTTCAGGGACAATACATGTCCTTTACTGCCCATTGGGTAAATGTGGTTCCTGCACAGCCACAACAGCAACTTGGACACGTCACGCCGCTTCCGCCTCCACGCTTTCAGGCTGTTGGTCCTGTGACATTGTGCAACTCTGCCTCCTCATCCTCCACCATGTCCTCAGCCTCCACTGCATGGACAAGTCTCAGTGCCCCTCCAACATACCATGTTTGAAGGGCACAGTGGTGTCACACTGTTCTTCACATGATTCGCCTTAGCAAAAAGTGGAAATGGGAACCATGGTGACCGACAACGGGAAGAACATCTTGTCTGCGCTCAACAAGGAAGCCTGAGCCATGCGCCATGCATGGCACACGTGTTCAATTTCGTTGTCAAGTGGTTCTTGAAGTGTTCCCCCATCTGCAAGACATCTTAACAATCGGAAGGAAACTTTGCATGCACTTCAGCCACTTGTACACTGCAAAGCACACCCTCCTTGGGCTGCAGCATCAGAACAGCATCCCCCAACATAGTCTGATTTGCAATGTTTCCACACGTTGGAACCCCCCCCCCATATGTTAGACTGACTATACGAGCAGAGAAAAGCCATCACCGATTTCTTGATGATCGAAGGGGATAGGGGGACCCCCCTGTGTAACTTCAATGTCAACCAGTGGCAGCTCATACGTGACACCTGCTGTTTGTTCAGGCCCTTTAAAGAAGCTACATAATTAGTCAGACACCAGGATTACTGGATGAACTAAGTAATTCCACGGCTTCATTTCCTACAACACGTGTTGGAAACGATGGCTGGTCAGGGCACTGGAGACATGGCGCTTACATCTCACGGCCACATGAGCCCTGTGGGGGCTGAACTGGAAGAGGAGGGGGAGAGTAATGAGGAAGATGAGACAGAGGACCCAGGCACACCGTGGCAGTATGCAGAGGAGATGGAGGCCAGGAGTCCTTCCAAGTCACTTGCACAAATGGCACGATGCATGCTCACTTGCTTGCATAGTGACCTCCGAATTTTCATCATTCGGCAGCGGGATGACTTCAGGCTCTCCACCTAATTGGACCCTCACCACTGGCACAAAATGGAGGCCTTTTTTACACCCACTGAGAGGGAAGACAAACTGACCTACTACAGAGACATCCTAGGTAATGAGTTGGCCGATGCCTATCTGCACCATCGTCTAGCCTCTCGCAGGTTTGGCAAGGGGGCCCCTCTGGGCTCACCTTCCACTGCCATGGCTGCTGCGGAGGGGTGGCAGGAACAGTACCAGCTCCATCAGCAGCAGCCTGATTCTACTGTTGCTGAGGAGTAGCTTTCTTCACCCGCATAGTGAAGCAACTCATCATCAGCAGGTAGACATTGAGCAGGACCTGAACAAGCAGGTGGTGTCATACATAACCCTGCCAACACACTTTGAAGATCTGCTGGACTTCTGGGCAGCCAAACTTGATTTGTGGCCGCAACTAGCAGAGTTTGCCCTGGATAAGCAGTCCTGCCCGGCCAGTAATGTGCCATCAGAGCAAGTGTTTAGTGCAGCAGGGGCCATAGTAACCCTAAGGAGAACTCGTCTGTCCACGAAAAATGTGGAGAGACTGACCTTTGTGAAGATGAATCAGGCATGGATCATCCAGGATTTCCACCCACCAATGCCTGATGCATCAGAGTAGATTGACCATGGTGCCACACCAACACTTCACAAATATGGATAGTGCAAAACCTATTTGAGGTGCTGCTCCCCAGTTACAGAAATTCCTCCACATCAGGCCACAAGTAAGTATGGAGGATATGCATTGGCTAAAACTTTACTTTTCTTGGGATAAAATATATGGACACCTTTTTTTTATATATATCTAAGAAAAGGAAAGATGTGCAAAAAACACCATGTTCCACCTACACCACCAAGTATGCAAAGACCTCTAAAAGGTGGAAGAGAACAACGTATGGTCCATTGTAACAGGTGAGGGTAAAAACTTCCCCTGTAAGGCCCTACTCTCACACTATTAATTCCCCTCTTAAAAAGGGTGGCCCCACACAGGAACATTTCCCTATTTCTACCTGAAAACACTCCCTATTTCCAACTAAAAAAACCCTGGGAAATGGCAGAGGTTCCTGTGTGGGGCCATCCTTTTTAGGGCAAGTAACACTTGCCAAGAAGGGAATTAAAGGGGTACTCCAGTCCTAAAACATCTTATCTCCTATGGGAGGGGGTGTGACAGCCACCATGCTCCCTCCCATAGGCTTGCATCGAGGGGGCAGATCGTGACGTCACACAGGGCGGTACTCCAGCCCTGTGATTGTGATTCATCAGACCCGGAGGCTGATGTTCGCTCCGGAGGCTGATGATAGCGGGGGTCCCCTGCGGCGGGACCCCTGCGATCAGGCATCTTATCCCCTTTGGATAGGGGATAAGATGCCTCAGGGCCAGAGTACCCCTTTAATAGGGTGAGAGTCGGGCCTTACAGGGGAAGTTTTTACCCCCACCTGCTACAATGGACAATACATTGTTCGCTTCCACCTTTTGGAGGCAAGTGTTACTCGTCCTAAAAAGAACGTCCCCATACAGGAACCTCTCCCTATTTCCAACCAAATACCCTGGGATATGGGTTTGTAAATGGGAATAGGGAGAGGTTGCTGTGTGGGGCCGCCCTTTTTAGGGCGAGTAACACTTGCCAAGAAGGAAATTAATAGTGCGAGAGTAGTTTTTACCCCAACCGGTTACAATGGACCATAATTTGTTCCCTTCCACCTTTTAGCGGTCTTGGCATCACATCAATACTTGGTGGTGTAGGTGGCACATGGTGTTTTTTTTTTTGGGTACATATATTTTATTCTAAGATTATTATTAAAAATTAAGTTTTATGTAATGCATATCCTCAATACTTGTGCACACTAACACTTTTACAAAAGAGACAGTTTTCTTCTACCTAGCTACTATTATGATCCTGCCACCCGCCTGATGCATCACATATGATGCCAAGTTCTTCTTTCACCCACCTTCATCACTGGGTACTGGTATTTCCACCCACTGCTCCACTCAACAGGTCACTTTCTGGACACCTGATGCTGCTGATGCCACCTCCAACTGTCTCATTCTGCCACCATATGTTCTCCACATGCTTTCGCCACCTCCAGGCTGTGTCATTCAGCCACTATATGGTCTCATGCTGCTGCCACCACCAGGCAGTGCCCCTCAGCCACTACATGGTCTCCTCATGCTGCCGCCACCTCCAGGCTGTGTCATTCAGCCACTATATGGTCTCCTCATGCTGCCGCCACCTCCAGACTGTGTAATTCAGCTACTATATGATCTCCTCAGGCTTCTGCCACCTCCAGGCTGTGTCATTCAGCCACTATATGGTCTCCTCATGCTGCCGCCAACTCCAGGCTATGTCAATCAGCCACTATATGATCTCCTCATGCTTCCGCCACCTCCAGGATGTGTCATTCTGCCACCATATGGTCTCCTCATACTGATGCCACCTACAGGCCACCTGATGCCACCTCCATTATTCTAATAGTGACTCCTGTAATATGCATGTCATACTGAATAACAGTATTACTTCACTAACACAGCACACTCCCTATGAGTGTTATGACAAGGCAAAGTGGTCTACACCTCTATTGAGGCTCTCTGAAGCCCAGAAATAGCTGTTTTTAATAGCTATTACGAACCAATTCTTTTCAGAAAATTCGGAAAATTTGGATTTGGCGAATCGGCATCTCTAGTCACAACCTTGGTTTGGCCAGGAGAACAGAACTTGAGCTATGTGTAAAGTTTAGCAGAGTAGTAATGTTCACCTTAGCCTGGCATGCTATTGTTTACTTTAGGCCCATTATGTTGATAAATTGAAAATCCTAATCCTACTTCAAACGATGGCATTTTTTACACACAAACTGAGGTCTCATCAACTACTTAACATTTTAATACATATTTTGTTATAGAGTGGCCTCCCCTTTGGTGGACCCAGTCGGTCAATAGATTAAAAGTATGGACAGAAAAATTTTCCCCACCATATTAAAATACGTGTGGGATGTGTTTAACCCCTTAACGACAATGGACATAAATGTACATCATGGTGCTGTGGTACATTTACGCTCCACCATGACCGCGAGCACCGGACCGGCGCGGCAGGTCCCGGCTGCTATCAGCAGCCAGGGACCCGCCGGTAATGGCGGACATCCGCGATCGCGCGGATGGCCACCATTCACCACCCAGATGCCGTGATCAATATAGATCACGGCATCTGCGGATGTGTGGTACTTTAAATGGATGATCGGATCCTAGGGTCTTCTGCTCTGGTCTGAGATCGAGCAGATCAGAGCAGACGATAGCCGATAACATTGATCAGTGCTAAGTAGAAAATACCCTCCCCCAATAAAAAGGTAAAATGTCAGTTTTTCCCATTTTACCCCCAAAAAAGCATTAAAAAAAATTAATACACATATTTGGCATCTCCGCGTGCGTAAAAGTCTGCACTATTAAAATAGATTGTTAATTATCCTGTACAGTGAACGGCCTAAATGTAAAAAAATAAAAAAAAAGTCAAAAATTGCTGCTATTTTGTCACATTTTATTAAAAAATGTATAAAAAGTAAAACCTAGGCAAACATGGTACTGATAAAAACTACAGATCATGGCACAAAAAATGGGCCCTCATAATGCTCCCTATACGGAAAAATTTTAAAGTTATAGATGGTCAAATAGAGCAACTTCAAACATACTAAATTTTGTTAAAATGGTTTGAGATTGTTTTTTAAGCCTTACAATTACAGAAAAGCATATAACATGGGTATCATTTTAATTTTATTGACCCACAGAATAAAGAAAACATGTCATTTTTACCAGAAAGTGTACAGCGTGAAAACAAAACCTTCCAAAATTTGCTAAATTGCGGCTTTCTTTTCAATTTTCCCACATAAATAATATTTGTTTGGTTGCACCGTACATTTTATGGTAAAATAAGTGATGTAATTACAAGTTACAATTGGTGATGCTAAAAACCAAGCCCTCATATGGGTCTGTGGATGGAAATATAAGAGAGTTATGATTTTTAGAAGGCGAGGAGGAAAAAACGAAAATGCAAAAATAAAATTGGTCTCGTCCTTAAGGCCGAAATGGGCCTGGTCCTTAAATGGGCACTCTCATTAAAACAGATTTTTGCTATTGCACTCCTTATGGTAAATAAAATAAAAGATAGAAAACTTTTTTTTTTTTAAACAAAGTATATTAGAAATATTTTTTATTTACCATAATGAGTGCAATAGCAACATTTTATTTTAATGAGAATTACTCTTTAAGGGGTTAAAGTACAAACCAAACATCAGTGCCTGACTATTGAATTTGTAGACATATGAATCACCCTCTCCTGTTCCAAAAAACCTTCCCAGAAGAATAGTGCATAATGAAGCAAAAGATGGACCAACATCATGTTAATGCCTTTGGTTTTGGAATCATCCGCTAAACACATACGGGCATGCTAGTCTTGTCTTGTAAGGTACTTTTAGGGCTGCAGCATACAGTCAATGGGGGATATTTATCAAAGCTGTCTATGTCCCGCATCAATATAGACCAAACTACAGAGGGTTATGCTGGTCTATTGTGCGCCTAATTTATCAAAAGGCACACGGCTCTTGATATATTCTGTGCACAGACTTTGTGATCTATGCTTTAGACCGTATTTAAACCTGCTCCAGCATGGTCTGACATTTCGGACTTTCAGCCGATGCGACCGGTCGCTGAAAAGTCGCTTTTGATAAATTCAGCACCAATGCATTTTTCCATCTAAAATAGAGTAGAATGCATCATGTTCTAAAAATCCTCTAAAGCAAAAGTCGCAAAAAAGTCTCACATATTTAGACTGCGACTTTCTGTGCGACAAATTTAGACAGGAAAAACCAGTCTAAATCCTTTGATAAATATCCCCCAATGTGTCCCATGCTGGTGCTGACATTTTATTTTCTTCTGTCTGTATAAGAATATATGCCAACCATAGTAAGCAAGCAGATGCTTACCGTAATCTAAGCAATGTGAACTATGCCTCTTTTTAGACAAATTTTATTAGAAAAATAAAAAAAAAGTAATCTTACCGGTTTCTGTGCAAGGTGTGGAGGTGGTTTAGGCCTTCTAAAGAGAACAGATACAACTTTTCATTAGTGTACCAGCCCTGGAAGTAAAGTATTTGTGTAACATTCCTTTTGTGTCTTCTTATTTATACTATACTTACACATTTCTTGGTGAAGGTGATGGCTTGGGTTTTGTGGGTGGTTCTGGGATGATAACTGTTAAAAAATTCAATAAATTAGGTAAGCAATAAAATGGTAAAAAAAACGGGTAATTTATCAAGGCGTGCATGGCAGTTTTTTCTGTCATAAAAAAAAAGAATTTTTTTTCACAAGCCTGATATTGCTCAAAAGTAGGTACTTTCCCTATGTTTTGCTTAAAAATGTGCTAATCCTTATGCCAAGTATAAGCATTGTTAACCTCTTGGGGACACAGGGCATTTTCCTATGCCCTGCATCCCTGATCCTTAAATGGTTACTCTCATTAAACATAATATTTTTTAATTCAATAGAATATGCCTAAATAAAAATCTTTCTAATATAGGTCATAAAAAAAATAAAAATAAAATAAAATCTCTTTCACACTTTATTTTACATTTGAAATCCTGGCTACTAGGTGTCACCCTGCAACCATACATGGTCCTGGAATAATTCCCCCCCACGCTCACTTCCTGCCCTCAACACTGAGCTACCGAAGATGCTATTAGAAAGGTAATTAAATGGGGTTTTACATAAAGATAAATACAGGGATAGAGGTAGTTCGTGTCAGGGACACATGGGGAGGGGGATAAGGGAAAGTTTAGTTAATGATAGCTGCTCTTTAAGGACTCCGGTATTTCCGGTCCCCGCAGCTTGCCGGGCAAAGACCGGACCGGGGTGCCTGCTGAAATCATTCAGCAGGCATCCTTTGACAACTCCTGGGGGGGGGGTCCCCGAGACCCCCTCAGATCTGCAATTTGCAGAAATTCCGGGTCCTGGGAAAAAAAGGATGATAGGTGCAGAAACGGTACCTATCACCCTTCAGCAGCTGGAGTGAGGTGGCACTGAGGGCGAGAGCAGGTGCCGGGAGTTGTTACCTGGCGTGGGGCCCCCGAGCGGAGACCGCGGTGGCGGCAGGAGGATCCCCAGAGCGCAGCAGGAGTTATTGTTATGCAACAGCAGAAGGCACAACTACAACTCCCAGCATGCCCTTTGGTAGTTTGTGCATGCTGGGGGTTGTAGTTATGCAACAGCTGGAGGCACATTTTTGTGCCTCCAGCTGTTGCATAACTACAACCGTAGTTATGCACGGACAGCCAAAGGGCATGCTGGGAGTTGCAGTAGTGTGCCTTTGGCTGCAAGTGCATGCTGAGAGTTGTAGCTATTGCAACAGCTGAAGGCACACTGGTTGCAAAACACTGAATTTGTTACCTAACTCAGTGTTTCACAACCAATGTGCTTCCAGCTGTTGCAAACTACAACTCCCAGCATGCACTGATACACCATACATGTTGGGAGTTGTAGTTTTGCAACAGCTGGAGGCACACTGGTTGGGAAACACTGAGTTAAGCAACAAACTATGTGTGCTGCAACCAGTGTGCCTCCAGCTGTTGCATAACTACAACCCCAAGCATGCATGGACAGCCAAAGAGCATGCTGGGAGTTGTAGTTTTGCAACAGATGGAGGTTTGCCCCCCCATATGTGAATGTACAGCAAGGGTTTACAGCAAGTGTCTCGCCGTTGCAGCTGAAACGCCTAGCAGGAAACTCGCTGTAAACCCCCGCCTGTGTGAATGTATCCTAAAAACACTACACTACACTACACTACACTAACACAAATAAAAAGTTAAACACTACATATACACATACTCCTACACAGTTACATTCCTACCCCCCCCCCCCCCCCCAATAAAAATGAAAAACTTCTGGTACGGCACGGTTTCCAAAACGGAGCCTCCGGCTGTTACAAAACAACAACTCCCAGTATTGCCGGACAGCGATTGACTGTCCAGGCATACTGGAGTTTTGCAACAGCTGGAGGCACCCTGTTTGGGAAACACTGCCGTAGGGTAATTTTAGTGGAGGAGGCAAGTGTAATTCTTGCATCTGTATCCGTCACTATGCAAATCCCTAATTTAGTCCTTAAATGCACATGGCGCTCTCTCACTTCGGAGCCCTGTCGTATTTCAAGGCAACAGTTTAGTGCCACATATGGGGTATTTCCGTACTCGGGAGAAATTGCCTAACACATTTTGGGGGGCTTTTTATCCTTATACCCCTTATGAAAAGGTAAAGTTGGGGTCTACACCAGCATGTTATTGTAATAAAATAAAAAATTTTACACTAACATGCTGGTATTGCCCCATACTTTTCATTTTCACAAGAGGTAAAAAGGAAAAAAAAAAGACCCCAGAATTTGTAATGCAAGTACAAAAATACCCATTATGTGGGCATAAAATGCTCTGTTGGCGCACAACAAGGCTCAGGAGTTAGAGCGTACTATGTACATTTGAGGCCTAAATTGGTGATGCACAGGGATGGCTGATTATACAGCGGTTCTAATAATCGCAAAAAAATTAAATACCCACGTGTGACCCCATTTTGGAAACTACACCCCTAACGGAACGGAACACCCCACAGGTGTTTGATGAATTTTTGTTAAAGTTGGATGAGAAAATAAATAAAAAAAAATAGGGAAAAAGACCCCCAAAATGTGTAACCCCATTTCTTCTGAGTAAGAACATACCCCATATGTGGATGTAAAGTACTCTGGGCAAACTACAATGCTCAGAAAAGGAGCACCATGGGCTTTTGGAGAGAAAATTTTACCAGAATTGAAGGCCACATGTGTTTACAGAGCCCCATGGTGCCATAACAATGGACCCCCACATGTAACCCCATTTTGGAAACTACACCCCTAATGTAATGTAATAAGGGGTACAGTGAAAATATATGTCCCACAGGTGTCTGACAGATTTTTAGAACAGTGAACCGTGAAAATGAAAAATTAAATTTTTTTAGTTTCCAAAATGGGATTACATGTGGGGGGGTCCACTGTTCTGGCACCACGGGGGGCTTTCGAAATGCACATGGCACCCGACTTCCATTCCAAACAAATTCTCTCTCCAAAAGCTCAATGGCGTTCCTTCTCTTCTGAGCATTGTAGTTTGCCTGCAAAGCACTTCACATCCACACATGGGGTATTTCCATACTCAGAAGATTTTGAATTTTTCGTGAAAATTTTGAAAATTGCTGCTATACTTTGAAGCCCTCTAATGTCTTCAAAAAGTAAAAACGTCAACTTTATGATGCCAACATAAAGTAGAAATATTGTATATGTGAATCAATATATCATTTGTTTGGAATATCCATTTTCCTTACAAGCAGAAAGTTTCAAATTTAGAATAATGTAAATTTTTCAAAATAGGGGATACATTTTTACTAACCCATTTTTCACCAAGAAAGGATGCAAGGAAAAACAAAAATGTACCACTATGTTAACCCCATGCTGCAGAAAGCCGGGTTTATACGGCACTGTGGCACGGAATGGTTATGAAGCAAACTCAGGAGCAGCAGCCAGGACCCGTGGCTAATGCAGGACATCGCTGTTCCGGCAGATGTCCGGCATTAACTCTTTAGACGCGGCGATCAAAGTTGATCGTCGCATCTAAAAGTGAAAGTAAAAGCATCCCGGCAGCTCAGTCGTGCGGATCGGGACATCGCGATAAAATCGCGATGTCCCGATCAGCTAGGACGCAGCAGGAGAGTGCCTTACCACATCCAAACGGCGATTGACTGCTGCAAGCCTGAAATCCAGGCTTGAACAATCAACCGCCGATAACACTGATCAATGCAAAGCTTTGGCTTTGCAGTGATCTGTGTAAAAGATCAGTGTGTGCAGTGTTATAGCCCCCTATGGGAGCTATAACACTGCAAAAAAAAAAAATGACAAAAAAAGTTAATAAAGAACATTTAACCCCTTCCCTAATAAAAAGTTATAAAAAAATTATAAAAAACTGTGTAAATAAAAATAAAAATGTGGTATCGCTGCGTGCCTAAATGTCCAAACTATAAAATGATATCGTTAATTAAACTGCATGGTCAATGGTGTCCGCGTAAAAAAAATTCCAAGTCCAAAATACCGTATTTTTGGTAACTTTTCATAACATAAAAAAATCTATAAAAAGCGATCAAAAAGTCTGAACAAAGCAAATATGGTAGCGATAAAAACTTCAGATCATGGTGCAAAAAATTTGCCCTCATACCGCTCCGTACATGGACCAATAAAAAAGTTATAGGGGTCAGAAGATGACAATTTTAAACGTATAAAATTTCCTGCATGTAGTTATGATTTTTTTCCGAAGTTATAAAAAAAATCTAACCTATATAAGTAGGGTATCATTTTAATCGTATGGACCTACAGAATAAAGATAAGGTGTCATTTTTTATGAAAAATTTACTGCGTAGAAACAGAAGCCCCAAAAATTTACAAAATGGAGTTTTTTCTTCCATTTTGTCGCACAATGATTTTTTTTTTCTGTTTCGCCGTAGATTTTTGGGTAAAATAAAGATAACAATTCTTTCTTATTGCACATTTCTTACATTTTCAAATCTTTATAAAAAAATATAAAGTAACACTAAGTATAGACAAGGGAGACTCTCTCCTAGGACTGTATCCACCATTTCCAGTCCACTAGAGCACCTGAAAGCTGAACTAATTTATGCAGGCTAAAGTCAGCAACTGCCGAGCCAAGAAGTTCGTGAAGAATCAAATCACTGTAAGTTCGCTCATCTCTAATTGTCACTTGAGTTTTTCTGGTATTCTTTGTACTCTTGGAATAATAGCACATTTATTTATTTATTTTTGTTTATACTCCATGTTTTAATGTTTAAAATTTTCTTAATAATGAACAATAATCAGATTACTTACAATCATCACATACTTCATATTCATCCTGATTCTGTAAATAAATAGTATAATTTTAGATATCCTGATATTACATATAGGTTTTAAGAAACTTTATGGCAACATATACCGTATATAGCCGAGGCCCCTAATTTCATCCCAAAAACCCAGGAAAAAAAAATAAAAATAAAATAAAGTTATTGACTCGACTATAAGCCTAGGGTGGGAAATACATCATCCCCCCATGTCATCATCCCTCCCTGTCATCATCCCCCTGTCATCATCCAAACCCCCATCATTAACACCTCCGTTATTAACACCCTGTCATCATCACCGTCATTTTCACTGGGACGTGAGCGGAGAAGAGGGCCCCCCGGTGAAAATGTACAGCCTGGAAAGACTAACCCTCCCCACCGGACGGTCCCTGCAGCATAGATGGGCCGGACCAGCTCACCATTCCTTCCCACCGAGGGGAGGTGAGTAGAAAACTAAAGGGGGGGGGGGGGTTCTGGATGATGACCAAAGCCCGCACAGTGGTCTTTAACCTGCAGACCTCCAGATGTTTCAAAACTGCAACTCCCAGCATGCCCGGGCATGCTGGGAGTTGTAGTTTTGCAACATCTGGAGGTCCGCAGGTTGAAGACCACTGATGAAGGGATCGACAGGCGGAGAGTTCACTCGAGTATAAGCTGAGGGGGGGCGTTTTCAGCACAAAAATATCGTGCTGAAAATTTGGCTTATACTCGAGTATATACGGTACTAAGATAAAAAATAAACTTATATTACTTCTACTACTTCTATTAAAAAATCTTAATCCTTCCAGTACTTATTAGCTTCTGAATACTACAGAGGAAATTATTTTCTTTTTGGAACACAGAGCTCTCTGCTGACATCTCTGTCCATTTTAGGAACTGTCCAGAGCAGCATGTTTTCTATGAGGATTTTCTCCTTCTCTGGGCAGTTCTTAAAATGGACAGATATGTCAGCAGAGAGCACTGTGGTCATGATGTCAGCAGAGAGCACTGTGTTCCAAAAAGAAAAGAATTTCCTCTGTAGTATTCAGCAGCTAATAAGTACTGGAAGGATTAAACCGGTCGGCTGCTTTTTCGGCCGTATGCGGTTTCCCGACCGTAGGCAAAAATGCGGTCGACTACGTTTTTGCCTGCGGTCGGGAAACCGCATACGGCCGAAAAAGCAGCCGACCGGAGGCTGCGGTTCCCTCCGGTCGGCTCATAGACATGCATTAAATACGGTTCCCCTATACGGCTGAGTGCGGGCGCCGCGATTAAGCCCCGCCCCCTCCTCCCAGCCGTATACGGGAACCGTAGTTACAAATCGTAGTGTGAACCCAGCCTTAGAGAAAATTCTAAACCATACCTGTAGTGAAAAAGAGAGGTTTCACTATGATCTTACACAGGGGTCAAGTCCTGGGAAAAAAAAGTGTGGGAACTCACCCAAGATTTCCATTTAAAGGGGTACTCCGCCCCTAGACATCTTATCCCCTATCCAAAGGACAGGGGATAAGATGTGTGATTGCGGTGGTCCTGCCGCTGGGGACCACCGCGTTCTCCCTGCTGCACCTGACATTCGTTTAGAGCGTTGGGTGCAGCGCCGGAGGCTTGTGACGTCACGGCCACAGCCCCTCAATGCAAGTCTATGGGAGGGGGCATGACAGCCGTCACTCCCACTCCCATAGACTTCCATTGAGGGGGCATGGCCGTGACGTCACAAGCCTCTGCCCCCTTTCACCAGTTATTCAGCATGGAGCGAAGTTCACTCCGTGCATCGGATGTTTGGGGTGTCACAGCCAAGATCACTGGCGTCCCCAGCAGCGGGACCCCTGGGATAAGATGTCTAAGGGCGGAGTATCCCTTTAAGGGCTGGTCCTGCAGGACTCCTGCTAAAGGGAACTGCGTTTCTGCTGTGGAGAAAGTGCAGGAACTCCGTTCCCATGAGTTCCTGCAGAACTTGAGCCCTGATCTTACATATCTCTCTGTACATATATGTCTAAAGGTCTTTCTCTTCAGATCAGCTGTTTAGGCGACAGCCCTTGCCATTTTTCTAATCCACTAAGAGGCAGTTGTATTCCTCTATAAGCCTGCTGCATTACATAAATAGATTCCTACACATTGTGTGACTTAGTGAAGCTGTATGTAGAGGACATTATTAACTAAAATCCCCTCTACAGACACACTTTGCAGTTCCCTGTTTAGGTAATATAGTGTTATTTTATAGGTCTGTCCATCTATACCTAATATATCTATGTACTTGTGTGATAACATTGAGGAAGTAAAGGGTAGTTTGCAGCTGATAACAGGGAGGAAGTAAAGGGTAGTTTGCAACTGAGAGAAAAAGTTGGTAGTCTCCTCCTTTAAAATAAGATATATGCCTGAAACTGAATGTAGCTCGGGTATCTCTGGCGCCCCCTTTGACAGTGCATTGAGCAAGTGCTGATGCCACAACTCAGAGACTTGGAATCCTGTTCAGGAGACTGCGGAGGGTCCCATAGGTCAGACCCACTGTGATCAGACACTTATCCCATATCCTATCTTGTTTTTAAGTGCTGGAATATCCTTTTAAGATAATTGGTGAGTGGTGTAAATAAATAAATAAATAAATAAATAAATGGCAAAACATGTTTTGCATTTCCCTCATGTGATATTTTCATAAACAAATAAATAAAAAATAAACGTGCTGCAAGAAAGTACGTTTTGTTTTGCCAAAACAAGACCATGTACAGCCTTATGCATGAGTAAGAATAAAAAAGTTCTAATGGTCAGGATGTGGGAATGCAATAACTAAAAAAAAAAAAATATATATATATACATATATATATATATATATATATATATATATATATATATAAAAAAAACAAAATAAAACGGTTGGTCATAAAAGGCCCAAACACATACACACTGATGATGTATGTGAATGTGCAGTCTTTAGATAAAGAATCTCATGGGAAGATTAAATTTGCATGTATTTGTCTATGTATTTGTTTAAAGTAACCAGAAACTTGTATACATACCTCATTTGATGGAGGAATTATTTTAGGTTGCGATCCCCTTAAATAACAAGAAATAGAACAATTAGGTTTTAGTTAATTTTATTTAGGTTTTGATTCTAATAATTTACTGTAGCCAGTTAGAATCTGTCCAGAAGGCCCCATCAAGAATACCACAATGCAGATGCAGAAAGACTAGATGCTAAATAGTGAGGAAAACCGGCACTTTAAAGGGGTACTCCAGTGGGAAACTTTTTTTTTTAAATCAACTGATTTGTAAATTACTTCTATTAAAAAATCTTAATCTTTTCAGTACTTATTAGCTGCTGAATACTACAGAAGAAATTGTTTTCTTTTTGGAACACAGAGCTGTCTGCTGACATCACGAGCACAGTGCTCTCTGCTGACAACTCTGTCCATTTATGGAACTGTCCAGAGTAGGAGAAAATCCCCATAGCAAACATATGCTGCTCTGGATAGTTCCAAAAATGAACAGAGATTTCAGCAGAGAGCACTGTGTTCCAAAAAGAAAAGAATTTCCTCCGTAGTATTCAGCAGATAATAAGTACTGGAAGGATTAAGATTTTTTAATAGAAGTAATTTACAAAATCGGTTTAACTTTCTGGCACCAGTTGATTTAAAAATAAATAAATAAATAAATAAATAAATAAAATAAAAAAAAAGTTTTCCACCGGATTACCCCTTTAATGATTTTTAACAGTGTCATGTGAAACAAGAATGGTATAGTTATAGGGTCACCAAATAGTAAAGAAACATTTGCAGGATTGTATTACAGCCATTTCAGAAGTGGAGAGGCTAAGAGTAGTGTAGTTGTATAGACCTCCCCGTGGAATACCCTAGGACATGAAGCTAATAAAGAAAAAACAGCTGGAGGCACCTGATCCCCCAAAAAATAAAGCAATCAATGGAATATGTGGAGAGCGAAAGAAAAAAAATCACAGTGGTTCAAAAAAATATATATAACTGAGCAAAACGGTGGTGCAAAGGAATCCAAGAGGCAAATAATACAGTAGCAAAAAGAAAAAGTCCAGCAACTCACCGCAACCGGCACTCAGTGTTGAACAGCCACCATGGATAACTGGGATCTTGCGGGAAGCTCAAAGGCTACAAACCGGTGAGTTTCTTGCAATCAGCACTTCTTCCGGGATCTTGCGGGAAGCTCAGAGGCTACAAACCGGTGAGTTTCTTGCAATCAGCACTTCTTCCGGGATCTTGCGGGAAGCTCAGAGGCTACAAACCGGTGAGTTTCTTGCAATCAGCACTTCTTCCGGGATTTTACGGGAAGCTCAGAGGCTACAAACCGGTGAGTTTATTGCAATCAGCACCTCTTCCGGCATCTTGCGGGAAGCTCAGAGGCTACAAACCGGTGAGTTTATTGCAATCAGCACTTCTTCTGGCCCCATATGGGGCCGGAAGAAGTGCTGATTGCACGAAACTCACCGGTTTGTAGCCTCTGAGCTTCCCGCAAGATCCCGGTTATCCATGGTGGCTGTTCAACACTGAGTGTCGGTTGCGGTGAGTTGCTGGACTTTTTCTTTTTGCCACTGTATTATATACCTCAGGACATACCATGACATGTCTATAGAGCAGTCCAGATATGGATGTAGCTCAGGGCCCTTGTACAAGAACAGTAAATAGGTCTCTGAGGCTCTGTTCACATCTGCATGGGGGCCTTGTTTCCGGGCTTCAGCAGCAGATTCCATTCAATGCAGAAAAACTGAACTGAATTCCTGGTCAGGACCCATTGGCACAACAGATGCCAATGGGTCCTGATCAGAATTTGACCAGTCTAAAAAATACTGTTTGCAGTTTTTTTCTGGTAAAATCTTGCTAAATAAAGAAATCTGCAATGGAGCTCCCTGAACAGAGCTCCGACACAGATATGAACCTAGCCTTAAAGCCTATAAAAAAGAGAACTGGCATTACAACGGGTCCGTTAACCTCCTGGGTCACTTTGTAGCTACACAGATTGCAGATATGATATGTTTACCCCTGGGCCAGTGTTCCCCAACCAGTGGCACATGTGGCTCCAGATACAATTGTTGAAACATGCTAAAGTCATAGCATTATTGGAACTATATCTATTTCATGATATGTCCATGTGGGCATGACGTATTGTGACATCACAAGGGGGCATAGCATGACATCACGTCTCCAGTTTTGGAAACCATAATTTCCGAGACTGGAGCAGCACCTGCCACAGAATACCGGGTGCTGCACAGAGATCGTGGGAGAGGGGGGTTAAAGGGGTTATCCAGGAAAATACTTTTTTTTTATATATCAACTGGCTCCAGAAAGTTTAACAGATTTGCAAATTACTTCTATTAAAAAAATCTTAATCCTTTCAGTATTTATGAGCTTCTGAAGTTAAGGTTGTTCTTTTCTGTCTAAGTGCTCTCTGATGACACATGTCTCTGGAACCGCCCAGTTTAGAAGAGGTTTGCTATGGGGATTTGCTTCTAAACTGGGAGGTTCCCGAGACACGTGTCATCAGAGAGGACTTAGACAGAAAAGAACAACCTTAATTTCAGAAGCTCATAAGTACTGAAAGGATTAAGATTTTTTAATAGTTGATATATATAAAAAAGTTTTTTTCCTGGATAACCCCATGAGATGTCCATGGGTGGAATGACCCTTTAAAGGGGTTATCCAGGAAAAAAACTTTTTTTTATATATCAACTGGCTCCAGAAAGTTAAACAGATTTGTAAATTACTTCTATTAAAAAAATCTTAATCCTTTCAGTACTTATGAGCTGATGAAGTAGAGTTGTTCTTTTCTAAGTGCTCTCTGATGACACGTGTCTCAGGAAAGGCCCAGTTTAGAAGCAAATCCCCATAGCAAACCTCTTCTACTCTGTGCAGTTCCCTAGACAAGCAGAGATGTCAGCAGAGAGCACTGTTGCCAGACAGAAAACAACAACTCAACTTCAGCAGCTGATAATTATTGAAAGGATTAAGATTTTTTAATAGAAGTAATTTACAAATCTGTTTAACTTTCTGGAGCCGGATGATATAAAAAAAAGTTTTTTCCTGGAATACCCCTGTAACCTATTGCATTTTAATTCATGTTCTTTCATGCTCGGGGGTTTCATGTTTTAACCTTTACCAAGCTGGTGTATATGGTGGTAGCAGGGAATGTATCATTCACAAAAAGTGTTTACATTGTACAGCTCACAGTCATGCATTGATGTGCCTTTTTAACTCTATTTAATGAAGATGCATACAGTTAAACCACTTTGAGAAAACAACCCAAAATTGCATAAAAAAGTGGTTGTTGTCTGAAGGGGGTCATCTTCTTAAAGAAAATGGACTCTATGCATAATGTATGTTGGAACTAAAAGTCTGTCATGCGGAATCTGGTCTGAATAAAGGTCTAGTCTACTCATAGAGCAGTACTGTGACCTGTCTTCTTGCAGCTGTCACGCAGCAAGGCATTGATGTATGGTAGAAATGGCTGATGAATATCTAGTTCTACTTAATCATTCGTGATTTTAAGTCTTTGCTGTATTGTTGAATGTGGTCTATTGTGCTCTGTTATCAGTCACTTCAAGCTGTAAAGAGGCTGATTATACTGCATTTCAAGTTTGCTTCTATTATCAAACTACTAGTATGTTATGGTTTACTAATTTTTAACACTATAAATCTACTACAAATAGACTACAAATAATCCATAAAAAATATTCAATAGCTTTAAATGTAGTTATAGTGTATCTTCCAGTTGTGGTTATCATGTGAGATTAAAGGAGTACTGCAGTGTTAGACCACCCGCGATCTCCCGTATGGGGACTCGTTGGCGACACGCCTCCCCCTCCTTACAGCCCAATGGGAGAGGTTGGATGCACAATCACTGCATCTCCGCCTCTACTACAGAGATACATGGAGGGGGCATGTCGGCGGCGGAGTCATGCTGCGGCCAACACGCCTCCTGTACAGGAGAGCTGCGGCAGAGCCAGGGCCCCATACAGGAGATCGTGGGGGGTCTCAGGAGATCATAGGGGATAAGTGTCAAAGGGTCTATTAACGCGGCAAAATTTCCACCTCAAATTAAAGCCCACAGACTTCTATGGGATTCCGCACTCCCATTCACACTTCTGAATTTCCGCTTGCGGAATTCCGCAAGCGGAAATTCAGAAGTGTGAATGGGAGTGCAGAATCCCTTAGAAGTCTGTGGGCTTTAATTTGAGACGGAATTCCGCAAGCAGAAATTCTGCCGTGTGAATAGACCCTTAGGCTAGGTTCACACTACGGAATTTCTGGGCAGAATTTCTGCCGGAGATTTAGCCAGCAGCACTAGGACCGCACGGACTGCATTGCCGTCCCCATAGACGGTAATGCATTTCTGGGTGGATCTTTTAAGAGATCTGCTCAGAATGCATTGACATCTATGGGGACGGCAATGCAGTCCGTGCGGTCCTAGTGCCGCCGGCTTGATCTCCAGCTGAAATTCTGCCCAGAAATTCCACAGTTTGAACCCAGCCTTACTCTTCAGATCTCCTTTAAGTTCAGCTGGTAAGTATCTAATAGCCTTTCGTACCTTTTAGGAGGAGATGGAGATGGCTGAAAAATAAAACATAGCAGTTTTCAATTACAGAATTCCTCAATCCATGGCACAGTCAAATGGCCAATAAACAGCACTGGAGTATGGATTGAATAGTTATTAAAGCATATTACCTCATTCTCAGGGACAAGATACAGGTCTGAAAAAAAAAAATTCAAATTGTGAATAAAAACAAATAATAAACCAGCTTGTGTTTGCATGATAAAACGCTTACTATACATATTAGACAAAGAATAAGTCAGCCAGCACTTTAGTTGATACCAAACTATTATAATAATAGTTTGGTATCAACTAAAGTGCTGGCTGACTTATTCTTTGTCTGTATTGCACATACGGGGGAGTGGCTACCTCCATGTTGGCCTTGCACCCCACCCACCTCTATCAGGTGTATATAAGGTGTCTTTGATGTTCCAGATCCTGCCATGCTTACTGAACTGTTCACACAGAGGTATATTCACAGTGTAGGGTCCGTCCCAGGAGGCCACCTTATCGCGGTGGGACGGTCCAAGCTATTTGACCGCCGGCGGAGACAAATTTGCGAGCTAAGTGCCTCACTATTTCATAGTTTCACATAGCTGTATAGCTCTCCATGTTTTAACTGCATATTCATGTTGCACCTATATCTTTGTGCTGGCAGTGTGCTGCTGCATTCTTCTGTTACTATACATATTAGTTATCACTTCTCTGTTCTAGGTGTATTCACAACATGGACATCAATTTAAGTTGGGGACAACTACTATAGCAACTTCCTTATATACTTCTGCTATGAGATATGTTGTATTTTAGCACTGAATGCTGCTTTTACTAGTCACCTGTTAGATGAAGAAATATAATATATCCAATAGTTTCTCATCCCTTCAATTACAATTAGATATTGGTTACAGTGATTCGTGTCAGCCAATTGTTAGCCAATGGGTCTGTCATGTATTCACTTTTCCAGCATGTGACAGTATTCTGTCCAGAGTAGCAGCAAATCCCAAACCTCTCCTGCTTTGGACAGTTCCTGAGACAGACAGAGGTGTCAGCAGAGAGCACTGTTGTCAGACTGAAAATAACAACTCAACCTCAGCAGCTGATAAGTACTAGTGGGATTAAGATTTTTTACAAAGTAATTTACAATTACAAATCTGTTTAACTTCCTGGAGCCAGTTGATATGAAAAAAAAAAAAAAAAAAAAAAAGTTTTTCACTGGAGTACCCCATTAATCTACAAAATGTCCACTAAGCCAGTCTTGCACTAACCTTCAACTCCGTTTGCAAATTGAGCATAAAACTCACCCCAACACAGTCCACACACTTCAGTTACATAACTTCAGTCACACCACTGACAAAATTCTGGGCCGATGGGTACCCAACACACACTATTTTCTCCAAGTTTCCATGGTCCAGTCCCCTGCCAACCTAATGTTACCAACTACAGGTCAACTCTTGATCTCCAGTGACCAATTCCCTGTTAACATTTTTAGTTTTTTCCCCAAAACAGGCTGGAACCAAGCTGGAGTTATTCCATACACCAGGGCACAATTGTCAATCCAATTTAATACATAAGTCATCAGACATTGGGGGCTTAAAGTGTTACTCTGCTCCCCAGCGTCTGGAACATTGAGTTTCTGAACGCTGTGTGCGGGCTCCCGTGTTCACGGCTGCCCCCTCAATGAAAGTCTATGGGAAGGGGGTGCGATGTGATGAGGGGGCGGGCGTGAACACTGGAGCCCACACACAGCGTTCAGGAACTCAATGTTCCGGATGCTGGGGAGCGGAGTAACCCTTTAAATTTGGAGTGTCTTTGTATGTATATGTCTGAAGAAGGCTCTGGTGTACCAGTACACTTAATTTCGCAATGTGTTTAGGCTCTATCTATAGCAGCTGAGGCCCCCATGTCTGGTGGTTTATGCATTGAATTAGATGGCCATTAGCATCATGGTGTGTGGTAAAATTCTGACTTGGTTACAACCTGTTTTGGAGTATTGATTTCCATCCTGGTGGTTATCCATGAGTGGTTCCACATGTTTCGGCAGTGACGTGACATCTACATATGTACAGTAGAGTTGTGCCTTGTCTTGCTGGAGGAAAATCCCCTGTTTAATTTATTGTTTGTTTAGTTTTTTCATTTATATACTCAAAATGTACCTGTCATTTAAAAAAGAACTTTTGACATTTCAAAAGATTTCATCAGCTGGTATCTTAGTATCAATCAAAACGTATAATATGTCTCTAGGAGATATAATTTTTTTTTTTTAATGATAGCGCCCATTTGAAGAATCTTTGTGGATTTTTGCTTTATTTGGCAGCCTGCCTTTAATTTTAAATGTGACCTGATGTGCAAGATTTTATTATTCTCTTTTTACTTGGAAAACTGGCCTTAAAAATTGTATGTTATTTGTTTGGTTTCTACACTTTAGGCAGAAAGTAATTATATTGGAGGGCATCCATCAAAATGTTTACCCTGTTTTTTTTTTATGTCTAAATTTGTCTCATAAATTGTTGCAGCCAGTTTGTGTGTGACTTTTCCGCAACTATTTATTTGGAGCATGTGGACTCTGGACTGCTTTAGAACAGTTTTTGCAGTGGTTAGCGATTTATCAAGTGCAACTTTTTGAAAAAAGGCACAAATGTGTCGCACATGACTTCTTTTACACGCTAAGTCTATGTTCACACGGCAGAATTTCTGTACAGAATTCTGCATTAATTACCCATTCACTTCAATGGAATTCCTGCAGCGGAAATTCTGCTGTGTAAATGGGACTGCTGAATCCCATTGAAGTGTATTGACTATAAATTCATGTAGAATTTTCATGCAGAATTCCATGCAGAAATTCTGGTGTGTGAACATAGCCTAACTCAGATTAATTCCCACCAGCCCTAAATAGCATCTTAACTGGCAACATGTTGAGTTTATTTGGCCATTTGACAAATTTATCAAGTGTTGTGCAACATTTGATGAATTTCTCCCAAGCACGTCAAAAGAGTAGACGAGAGTAGAAGACAAATGATGAATTAAAGGGCAATATATAGCTAATGCTAAGGTGATACATATTGTATTAAATAGGTACTCCGGTGTGTTTTTTTTTTTTTTTTTTTACCCTATGTGCTCGGGCTGCCAAGCGAAGCAAAACAAACTAACTCGATGTCCCGTTCTCCGGTCCCAGACTTCTTCCGCTTCCTATAAGTTGAAGAGTCACGTGACGCTCAGCGTATCACCGGCCGCAGGGGGACACTGCTGCGGCCGGTGATAGACTGAGCGTCACATGACTCTTTCAACTTACAGGATACGGAAGAAATAGGGGATCGGAGAACGGGACATCAATATCAGCGCAACGGGGGAACGTATGAAGGGGAGTTAAAGTTTGCTTTGTTTTGCTTGGCAGCCCGGGCACAGAGGGTTAAAAAAATGCACCGGAGTAGTCCATTTAAATGGGATAAAATGTAAAGACTGGAATGTATATTTCTCAGTCCTGTACTGTATCCTAAACCAGTAATAAAAGATACAGAAAAATAGTAAAATACTTTATCCAGACCCCACAGGAGGGAGCTCTTTACTTAAATATAGAAAAGAAAGGCTATGGGCTGCATTAACAGCATAAACCATGTTCACGTAGGGAAGAAAATTATAGGAAATAAACCATCTAAGATCAAAGATTTTGGGTCCTTTAGACCAGTAATCTGTACAAATGTTAAATGTCAATGAGCAACAGGGATAGTGAGGCTCCCAATATCTAACTAAGGCACACTGAGATTAACTGTATTATGCACAAACACCCAAATGTAAAAAATAAGGCAGATAATGAAAAAAAAGTAGCGCAAGAGTCGTGACAGTCTCTTTCTCAATGTGAAATGGCTAATAAGTTATCAGCTATTGTACATTGAGAAAGAGACTGTCACATCTCAAAATGCGTCTGTTTAAAGCTCAATAAATATTGTTAAATGGGTACTCCAACCCTAGACATTTTAGCCCTCATGATATCTGATCATGGGGGTCCCGCAGCTGGTACCCCAGCGATCTCTGTGCAGCACCCGACGTTCGTTTAGAATGCTTAGAGGGGGTGTGGGGGGAGTCTTGACATCACGGCAATGCCCCTCGTAATGTCAAACCACGCCCCCTTAATGCAAATCTATGGGAGGAGGCGTGGCAGCACAACAGAAAAAGGTGAGCAACTTATTCACTGAACCTTAGATATCCTCATAGTTGAAGATAACTGGACATATTGTCCCATGGGAAGCTCTGCTTTTTATCTCTATATACTCGTCATATTCTTAAAATTGAGCTAATTTGTGTTCAGACCATGAGTTAATAATGATGGTAGTTTACTATAGAGGATAAAGTATAAGATATAAAATCTAACATAAACAGAGTGGTAGACCACAGGGCCCATGCAGCTGGTAAAAAAAAAAAAAAAAAATCACAAATAAAGAGATATTGAAACAGTAGTAAATTCACATACACTGTCTTGCCGAAAATAAAATAATATATGCAAAATTTATGTGAACCTGTGAGAATTAAATGTTGTTTAATAGACCAGTACTGTAAGCATGTCCAGGTCCTTTTTCTGAATTTTACTCATTGCGTAACCCAGGATTGTGTAAAATTGAACTGCACCAGTAAGACTTCTTCCTCCTGCTCTCTTGTGCGGGCAGCCTGGCATCCAGTGAAAGCAGAGGACACAGTCAGAAGAAACAGAAGACTATACTACGCTCCAGACATTGTGACAACACGCTCAGATACTGGGAGCGTACAAAGAGGGACGAGTGGTGCATGGCACCAGATCGTCTTTTCCCCCCACAGGAGATAAGGACTCTATTTCTTCACAAGAAACGGTACATGGCACCGATATTTCATTCATACATGAAAGACTGTTTACAGTGTAAAGTACATAGTACTCAAACATATTTCAATGGGTACTCCACTGCTCAGCGTTTGGAACAAAATGTTCCGAATGCTTAGAGCCTGCGCCGAGAGCTTGTTATGTCATAGCCCTGCCAATCAGGACATCACGCCCCGCCCCCTCAATGCAAGTCTATGGGACAGCCGTCACACCCCCTCCCATAGACTTGCATTGAGGGGGCGTGACGTGATGTCATGAGGGGCGGGGCTATGACGTAACGAGCTCTCGGCACCGGCTCTAAGCATTCGGAACATTTTGTTCCAAATGCTGAGCAGCGGAGTACCCCTTTAAGCACAAAGCACTAGATTCTATACTGAACATTTTGTTTTTCAGGATTTACATAAATCTTCTGGAGAGACAATTACAATATTATCTATATGGGGAGGTGACCCATTGCACACTATTTATAAGAACACTAAGAACAATTATTTTATTAACAGTACCGGTCTATAAGACAGCATTTATTTCTCCCAGGTAGACACTAGTTCTGCATAGTTTATTTTATCTCTGCAAGTAGTATGTGTCAGTGTATTTAGTACTGTTTTATTATCTATCTATCTTATTTGTCATTTTTTGGCAACGGCACAGGCCCTTTGGTCTGCCACTGTTTATATTAGGTTTCAGATCTTATATTTTATCCTCTATATTAAACTTAAACTTATATTAATCTCCATCACAAACACAATTTTACCTTACAACATTATATCACTAAGAACACTTAGAGGACTGCTTCTCACTTCTGACCATTTGAAATGGATAGACTATTTGGTTTGTTATAGACAATTTACTTTTGTGACAATAGCCAATTATATGTATAGTATCCCCATTTTACAGATTATACTGTATTTTCTTTTAATAACAATTAAGTTTACCGTATTTTTCGCCATATAAGACGCACTTTTTCTTCCCCAAAACTGGGGGGGGGGGGGGGTGTTGGTGCGTCTTATACGGCGAATACACACCTATCGCGGCGGTCCCTGCGGCCATCAACAGCCGGGACCCGTGGCTAATACAGGACATCACGATCGCGGTGATGCCCTGTATCAACCCTTCAGATGCGGCGATCAAAGCTGAAGTGAAAATAACATTAAGCCGGCTGCTCAGTCGGGCTGTTCGGGACCGCCACGGTGAAATTGCGGCGTCCCGAACAGTTTACAGGACACCGGGAGGGACCTTACCTGCCTCCTCGGTGTCTGCTCCGTGCCGGGATGCCCTGCAAGGCCGGCGCTCTCTGTCGTCACCACGTTGTCGCGCACGCCGTCCCGTCATCCAATAGGAGCGGGGTGCGTAGCGGCATGCGTAGCGACGTCATGGCAGCAATGGAGAGCAAGGATACCGGGAAGCAGAGACGTTCCGGAGCGACGAGGACACCCCGGGGACGCGGCGACAGCGATGGAGGGCGACATCCAGGGCAGCGGTGACGGGTCCGGAGCGGCGGGGACACGTGAGTATTACCTCCTATACCAGTGGTCTTCAACCTGCAAACCTCCAGATGTTGCAAAACTACAACTCCCAGCATGCCCGGACAGCCAACGGCTGTCCGGACATGCTGGGAGTTGTAGTTTTGCAACATCTGAAGGTCCACAGGTTGAAGATCACTGTCCTATACTTTACATTGGATTTGGTTCAGAATCTTTATTTTCTAGATTTTTATCCTATAAAATTAGGTGCGTCTTATATGACGAAAAATACGGTAATAATACATGAATTTACCTTGATCTTGAGGTTCAGGAGGTTGCTGAGTGGGAGACCTTCTAGGGGTTGGGGGCATGGGTTTGATGTGTCTGTTCACTACTGGAGCTGTAACAAACATAGAATATTGAGGGCTGAATTAGAGCATTGTCAGAAAAGGGCAAATGCTTTAGGACCTCTGAGCATACGTTCACATGGGCGGATTACCTGCAGAATTTGCTACCATTGACTTCAATGGGTCTGAAGGAAAAGAGCACAGTTAGAGCCCTATCAAGGGGCACCAAATGCGCTTAAAATGAGGGCCAAACCCTTCTATCAGTACTCATTTACAAAGCGTATACAAGGCTCAAGGATGGAAACACAAACCATTGCTGGATCATTCTCGCGGCCCTTTGCTGTCGTCATACATCAGCCACACGTCCCCTAAGGGCCCATTCACATAACAAATTTTCCAAGCAGAATTCCGCAAAGGAATTACGGTGCAGCAGCCTCCCATTGCTTTCCATGAGATCCTGCTGCACCATTCACACTACAGATATTCCACCGCAGAAGTTACAGATCCCAGACTCCACCAAAAGAAAAATAAATGTTAATTCTTTTGGCAGAATCCGCTTGAAATGCATTGCCATCTATTGCCGTTCCCTGCAGCACTTGGAATTTTGCTTTCAACAAAAAATTGACCAAAAATATCCTTATTGTACTGATATGCAAATGATGCTTGTTAGGATGCAGAAAGCCCTTACGATTTTTTACTGTCTCCTTGTGGGGCTCCGGTTCTGGTTCTGGTACAATGTAGTTTTCCTGAAAAAAAACAAAAAACTGAAACAGTTAGGAAGCGACTAAAATTTTATACACAACATTCCTAAATATTATAACATAACCAGGTGTCCTAGTTCAGAACCCCAGGACACAGATGTGTATACTAGATTTTTTTTGGGCCTCTAGTGATGTCACACAAGACCAGGCTGATCCAGGAACAAAGGTGCGGACATGGACTTCTAATCACAGTATACAGCACTCTTTATAGATGGCTGTATACTGTTTACTAGCTCTTAACCGATCTTGCTAATTTAGCAGGATCAATTGTTTTTCATGATCTCTCTCTGCAGTCATTAAATAGATATTTACTTAAATATTCATGGATAAATGCCGTTTTTAAGTGAATCTCCACCTTTTAACATCTTCTTTTCTTAAGTTCCAACGTCCTGTACTGATAAATTATTTTTCTGCATAACCTGTATAGCAGTAGGAACTTTGTTCTAAATGCCTTGAATTGACATAATTCCAGCTGCCTGTAGGCTTCCAGCCTCTAGCAAGGACTTCATACCATCTTATGTGTTCGTTCAAAATGTAAGCAGTATACCTTAAAGGGGTACTCTGTCCCTAGATATCTTATCCCCTATCCAAAGGATAGGGGATAAGATGTCTGATTGCGGAGTTCCCGCCGCTAAGGACCCCCACGATCTCGGCTGCGGCACCCCAGACATCCGGTGCATGGAACTAACCTGACTGGCAATGCAGGGAGGTGGCTCGTGACATCACGGCCACGCCCTCTCAATGCAAGTCTATGGGAGGGAGCGTGATCACCATCACGCCCCATCCCATAGACTTGCATTGAGGGGGTGTAGCCATGACATCAAGTGCGGGGCGTGGTCGTGATGTTGCAAGCCTCTGGCTCTGCACCCGATGCTCTAAGCGATCAGACATCTCATCCCCTATCCTTTGCATAGGGGATAAGATGTTTTGGGGTGGACTACCCCTTCAAAGAGAAACTGACAGCAGGGTCACCCACACTAACCTGAATATACAAGTAGTTACCGGGCAAAAATCGGTGCAGCCATTTTCTTTTTATGTGCATGGGAGGGGGGCTGCTGCTTTATGTACAAAACTTTTTCCCACCCACCCACTCCGGTTGATAACCCTGCCCACTTTGATAACTCGTCCCCTTTCATAAATATTCATTCCACTTCCTCAGTAAGTTCGTGACGGAAAGGATCTTATAGAAGGGGTGGAGTTATTAGAAGAGGGAGGGGTTATCATCTGAAGCCGACGGAAAAAAGCATACAGCAGCAGCCTGCTTCTATTGCACATAAGAAGAAATTACCATTTCACTGGGTAAGAAGCATTAGAAACAGGGTCACCTGCAGTTTCTACTATATAATAAGGTTAGTGCATGTGACCCTGATGTCAGTTTCCCTTTAAACTCATAAGCTCCTCCTAGGGGTATCTGCAGGCAGAAGTTATTCATTGAACTCTATCTATGCAGAGGATTTAAAGAAGAATTCCCGTTTATGAAAACTTATTTCTTATCTTAAGGATTGGAGATATATGTCAGATCGCTGGGGGGCCTCCTGAATGGCGCCCTGGTCTCCTTCTGAATGGGGCGTGTCAACCACAGCACGAAGCTGCGGCTGAGACACCCCCTCCATGCAGCTCTGTGGAAGAGCCGGAGTGCTGCTCTTGGCAATCTCCAGCTCTGCCATGAAGCTGCATGGAGGGGGCATGTCGACCGCAGCTTCGTGCTGTGGTCGACGCCGCACTTTTCATGCAGAGAACGGGGGCGCAGTGTGGGAGATTGCGGGGGTCCCAGCAGTCAGACCCCCCCCCCCCCCCCGTGATCTGACACTTATCCCCTATACTTCTTTAAAGCTCTAATATGAGAAGCACAAAGCTCCCCACATTACAAAGAACCCCGTAAACAAACAAGGTTATGTTCAAGTGAGAAAATATATGAAATATACGTTTTGGATAGATATCCTCTTTCATTAAGTGTGCATTTGTAAATGTGGAAAGTCACCAATAATTTGCTGTTATACCTTGGGAACATGTTCCAGATATACAAAGACTATGAAAACTGGTTAGACCAGCAGTGAATTACTTACCTGGGAATGTGGATTAGCAGAGGCTGAGAGGTGAGACCTTCCTGTCTCTCAGCAAGTTTACTGTCAATGTAAGTGAGTAAGGGAACAACAAATGGGGAAATCCCTGTGGACATGGCTGAATAGATTCATACTCTTGCAGTCATTTTACAACTACATAATCCCAGACTACTACCCCCTGCCTAATGGCCAGGTCCCTAACTTGGAATATTTGTTCTGGCTCTAGGAAGACCCTTTTAATGCAGTCAGTTTTGGCCTTAATAATGGGGCCAATTTTCATTTTTACGATGCATTTTTTTCCTCCTCACCTAAAACAATTCCCAATGTATCCAGGTTTCCTTTAATTTACTGCTTTTTGTAAGTAAATAAGTATGTTTGAAATTGTCTTCTTCTGACCCCTATCACACTAATTTGGGGTGATTTAAACCTTTATTAAGGGAGGGGGCTTATTCATATTTATTACAACTTTTTAAAAACATTTTCTTTGCTATTTTTTTGTTTGTTTTCCCCATAGGAGACTATTACATGCAATCTATCAACAAGATACTAGAGCACAAGACTGGGAAAATGCCCTCTTGTCTACAAGTATAAGGCATTAGTCTAGCTGTACTGTATAACAGGTGGTGCGTACCAGGCATAATAGAACATATAAGTCCACAATTCAAATAAAGAAAGATGATGGTCGCATTCACCATGTATGATCAGAAAAAAATAAATATTTTTATTGGAGCTTCATAGGAGCAATCAATCAGTTCAGGTCAGGTGCCGGGAGGGAGCAGGTAATGTCAGGGGCTGTGACGAGACTACAAGCCTGTTTCACCTCAGGTGACGCTTCTTCCGGCCTCTTTATTACATGCAATCTTTTGATTGCAAACACTGTACAATGCTGCGCCATAGCATATAATTGATCAGTGTTATTGGTGCTCTGCTTATATACCCTGCCTGTATACTTAAAGTGCCGATCCAATGGCACAAAGGCAGGTGAGGGATCAGGCTGTTAGGGATCTGGTCAGGGACCATGTGATCATACTGCGGAAATCCCAGTATTTTATGCTCTTAGATCTCGCAATCGACTTTGATTGCAGGATCTAAAGAGTTAATGCTAGACATTGGTGTGATCGCTAATGCCTGGTATTAGTGGCGAGTCCTGGCTACTGAAAGCAGCCATTATTCATGGTCTATGAAGTGAGCTTCTTAACCCCTTTGGCTTCATGGTATAAATATTTGTAATTTCATGTTAACATATTATTTAGCCTATGATGTAAGTACTGTATACGTAATAGGATGAAAATGTGTTAAGTCCCATCACATGGGACTTTTTTTTTTTTACCTCGTCTTCACAGTCCAGTTGTGGTTGTGGTATGTTTGCTGGCATTCTCATCATTGGTGGTGGCTGATGTCTAGGAGAAGGCATTGGCTTAGGGAAGGGTTTACTTGCTGTAGGAGGTCGACTGGAAACAGGAGGTAAAGGTTGCTGGTGCTTTGGAAATGGCTCATGTGATCTGGGTGCTGGCCTCATGTGCATCTTCATTGATTCTGGTGCTTGTTTATCTGTTGATGAAAGAGGTAAAACAGAATTATTGATATAAAAAGGAGCTAAAATAATACAACAGCAAAAGTTTTATAAAGTAAACTATGCTAAGAAAAACAAATGAAAAAATTACCATTGGCATGACCAGTACATATCCTTAAAAGGAGAAATCCAGGTCTATATATGGTAGAGATAGAGTAGGATACTGCTAAATGTGTCATATTGGTATAACATGCACAGCCGCTACTACATATAAGCCAATGTACCTTTCTAAACAATGAAGGAATGGCACATGCTGAACTGCCCTCCCATGAAATATGACAATTCTATCATGGAGGAAAGATGGAGGGGTTAAGTCAGAAGAAAGGCTTCACAGATTGACCCAGATTTACTAAATAGAAAGTCAACATATTTTGTAGGGTTTTTAGATTTTTTAGCATTTTCTGAATTTACCCGACAAATTCATTATGGGTTCATGTCGGGGGGAAAAAAAAAAAATCTAAAAAAACTTCTCACTGTAAATTGTCCTGACAAAGTATTGATTTCATGTGCGCAATTTCACATAAGTTGTGCCATAATAACTCATCTGAAGGCAGAGGGACACACATCCAAAACCAACCCAATACACTCACCAACAAGCAGACTGTTAGGAAATCTATGAAAGCAAAATAGGGAGGGCTTTTTGATGCAAAAAATTACTGCACCAAGCAACTGAGCCAAAAATAAATAAAAACCCTCAAAACATAATGATAACATTTCCCTTCATATATGTGCAAAAAAATCTGTGGGCACAGTCCTCGGTTTTAGCTAACAGACATGCAAACAGGCAGGGAAAAGTAATAAAATTGAATGAAATGAAAATGAATGGGTAGCAGCAAGAAGAAGTGCTTCTACAAAGTAGCTCAGAATGTAGAGAGTTGGAAGGCAGCTTACATAGGCTGTAGAGATGCAAGAAACACACATTAAAAGGGGTACTCCGGTGGATTTTATTTTTTAAACAAACTGGTGACAGAAGTAATTTACAAATCTGTTTAACTTTCTATTTAAAAATCTTAATCCTTCCAGTACTTATTAGCAGCTGTATGCTACAGAGGAAATTCTATTCTTTTTTTTTTGTTTTGTCTTGTCCACAGTGCTCTCTGCTGACACCTCTGTTTGTGTCAGGAACTGTCCAGAGCAGCATATGTACTGGAAGGGTAAAGATTTTATAATAGAAGTAATTTACAAATCTGTTTAACTTTCTGGCTATGATTTACAAAAACATTTTTTTTTTTCAACCGGAGTACCCCTTTAAAGGCAGTTGGCAGGGGGGGAAAAAAAAAATCACATGAGCTGCGTAGAATTATACAGAGAAACCAGAGCAGCCTTAGCAAACTGTAGACTTCTGAACACACAGAAATCATATCTAGCATATATGACACACCCACATGAGACATTAGGTGTGTGAAATGAATGAAGGAATAAAGATTGCAGAATCAAACTTAGTGCAACATTTTTAACTTCAACATAACCCCTAACATAAGTAAAGAATATTTTTCCCTTTTAGAACCTTAAAGACCAAGCCCATTTTGACCTGATGGACCAGGCCAATTTTATTTCTGAGTTTTCGTTTTTTCCTCCTCCGCCTTCTAAAATCCATAACTCTTATATTTCCATCTACAGACCCATATAAGGGCTTGTTTTTTGCAAGACCAATTGTACTTTGTAATGAAACCTCTCATTTTACCATAAAATGTACGGTGAAAAATGTATGGGGGTAAAATGGGAAAAACTGACAATTTTCACTTTTATTGGGGGAGAGGATTTTTCCCCTTTTTTTTTTTTTTTACATTTTTCTCCTTTTTCGTCCCCATAGGGGACTATCTATAGCAATCATTTGATTGCTAATACTGTTCAGTGCTATGCATAGTACATAGCAATGATCAGTATTATCGGCTATCTTCTGCTCTGGTCTGCTCAATCTCAGACCAGAGCAGGAGATGCCGAGAGACGGACGGAGGCAGGTGAGGGGACCTCCGTCCGCCATTACAGATGATTGGATCGCCGCGGCAGCGCTGCGGGCGATCCGATCATCTATTTTAACATGCGCATTGCCGCAGATGCCGTGATCAGTACTGATCATGGCATCTGAGGGGTTAATGGCGGACATCCGCACGATTGCGGATGTCGGCCATTACCGGCGGGTCCCCGGCTGCTGATAACATTTACGTCCTTGGTCGTTAAGGGGTTTAACGTATCCCTAGTCTTTAAAGAAAGCCTTTTTTTATTTCCCTCAATGAAGATACCTGCATATCCATTGTTTCCCGCCACGGTCTTAAAGGATGATGGCAACACATGATTGTCGTTCGGTGGAGGTTCATAGTTTTCATCGTCTGAAGGGACCACATAGGTTTCATTATCAGAATGCTCATCTGGGCTGTCATAGTCACTTTCCTTTGTTAGAGGCAAAAAACAAAATAACATTTCAAACATCAACCACAAAAACCCTAACCATATTAGTCAGAAGCCTTAGACCCAAGCAAAAGTCAGGACATTGTAAAGTTATTAATAACAAAATATTTAAAGAAGATAGGATAGGGGACAAGCATCTGATCACAGGGGTCCGACCCATGTACACTTTTCTACACCCATCTGTCACCGATGTACATCCCTCTACACCCATCTGTCACATCCTATGCCCCACTGTCACCAATGTACACTCTTCTAAACCCCTGTCACCCATGTACACCCCTCCATATACCTGTCACCCATGTACACTTCTCTACACCCCTCTGTTACCCCTTTACACCTATACACCCTGTTTTCCTCTGCACTTTTAAAAGGGGAATCTGGAGCTGATGCTGGAAAAGTGCAGAGCCTAATAGATTTGTTTTGCAGGTTTAACAGTGAAGAATTGTGGCTGGAAGAAATAGTCATGATGGCCTGGACCAGATGGAGAAGAAATAGGAATCTCTAGTATCATCTCTAACTGCTGGCAGGGCAGTGTGATTTCCACCTCTATATTCTACAAAATAAGGTAACATGATAAAAGTATATAGTCAGAGAGGCTGTACTGCAATCTTCTTTGTTGGATCTGTGTGACAGCAGCCTGTTTTTTCATGTAGGCCCCCCATGTCGGCCTTGCGATCTGCGGCGATACCGGGCTGATCGGGTCTCTGGGACCCGACCGCCTGGTAATTTTGCATGATCCCAGTTGTCACAGACAGCCAGGACCATGCTAAAGTATAGGAGCGAGGTGGCAAGCCTGCCACCTCCTCCTATCCCCTGCGATTCTTCGGTTAGCTAACCGACCAATCGCAGGGGGGGGCGGTTACTTCCTCCCGCCCTGCCCGGCCCCTGGAAGTCCGGAGAGGACGGGAGGAAGACCAGAGGACGCGGCGGGGGACGGGGGAGCGCTGGGGCCCGGCCCCGGTACTTACCTCGTCCCTGAAGACCCGGATCCCGTCGATGAAGGTGGCGGCGACAGGTGAGTAGATCTTCAGCCGCGGTCGGGCCCTTTACAGCAATGCACTTCGCCATAAAGCGACATGCATTGCTGTAATGGGACCCTGTATACTACAACTCCCAGCATGCCCAGACAGCCCTTGGCGTCTGAGCATGCTGGGAGTTGCAGTTTTGCAACATCTGGAGGTCCACAGTTTTGGGACCACTGTGCCCTTCCAGATGTTGCAAAACTACACATCCTCAGCATGCCCTTACTGTCCAGGCATGCTGGGAGTTGTAGTTCGGCAACATCTGGCTCTAAAGATGTTGCCGAACTACTACTTCCAGCATGCCTGAGAATGTTTGGGAGTTGTGGTTTTGCAACAACTGGAGGCACACTGGTTGGGAAACATTGTCTGTTTCCTAACTCAGTGTTTCCCAAACCGTGTGCCTCCAGCTGTTGCAAAACTATAACTACCAGCATGCACTGATAGACTGTGCATGCTGGGAGTTGTAGTTTTGCAACAGCTGGAGGTTCCCCTCCTGTGAATGTACAGGGTACATTCACATGGGCAGGGGCTTACAGTGAGTATCAGGCTGCAAGTTTGCAATGCAGCCAATTTTGCGTGGCAGCTCAAACTCGCAGTGGGAAACTCGCTGTATTCCCCCGCCCGTGTGACTGTACCCTAAAAACACTACACAACACTAACACAAAATAAATTAAAAAGTAAAAAACACTACATATACACATACCCCTACACAGCCCCCCTCCCCTCCCCAATAAAAAACGTCTGGTACGCCACTGTTTCCAAAATGGAGCCTCCAGCTGTTGCAAAACAACAACTCCCAGTATTGCCGGACAGCCGTTGACTGTCCAAGCATGCTGGGAGTTTTGCAACAGCTGGAGGCACCCTGTTTGAGAATCACTGGCGTAGAATACCCCTATGTCCACCCCTATGCAAATCCCTAATTCAGGCCTCAAATGCGCATGGCGCTCTCACTTTGGAGCCCTGTCGTATTTCAAGGCAACAGTTTAGGGCCACATATGGGGTATTGCCGTACTTGGGAGAAATTGCCTAACAAATTTTGGGGGGCTTTTTCTCCTTTAACCCCTTATGAAAAGGTAAAGTTGGGGTCTACACCAGCATGTTAGTGTAAAAAAATAGGTGTTGCCCTATACTTTTCATTTTGACAAGAGGTAAAAGGGAAAAAAAGCCCCCCAAAATTTGTAATGAAATTTCTCCCGACTATGGAGATTCCCCATATGTGGGCGCAAAGTGCTCTGGGGGCGCACAACAAGGCCCAGAAGGGATAGTGCGCCATGTACATTTGAGGTGATTTGCACAGGGGTGGCTGATTGTTACAGCAGTTTTGACAAATGCAAAAAAAAAAAACCCACATGTGACCCCATTTCGGAAACTACTCATGTAATGTAATGAGGGGTGCAGTGAGAAGTTACACCCCACTGGTGTCTGACAGATCTTTGGAACAGTGGGCTGTGCAAATTAAAAATTTCGTACAGCCCACTGTTCCAAAGATCTAACAGACACCAGTGGGGGGGGGGGGGGGGTAAATTCTCACTGTACCCCTTGTTACGTTCCTCAAGGGGTCTAGTTTCCAAAATGGTATGCCATGTGGGTATTTTTTGCTGTTTTGGCACCATAGGGGCTTCCTAAATGCGACATGCCCCCGAGCAAAATTTGCTCTCAAAAAGCCAAATAGGACTCCTTCTCTTCTGAGCATTGTAGTTCGCCCGTAGTGCTCTTCAGGTCAAATAATGGGGTACCTCCATACTCAGAAGAGATTGGGTTACACATTTTGGGGGGTATTTTCTGCTATTAACCCTTGCAAAAATGTGAAATTTGGGGGGGAAACACACATTTTAGTGAAAATTGAAATTTTTTAGTGAAAATTGAAATTTTTTTTACATATGCAGAAGTCGTGAAACACATGTGGGGTATTAAGGCTCACTTTATTCCTTGTTACATTCCTCAAGGGGTCTAGTTTCCAAAATGGTATGCCATGTTAAGATTTTTTGCTGTTCTGGCACCATAGGGGCTTCTTAAATGCAACATGCCCCCCAAAAACCATTTCAGAACAACATACTCTCCAAAATCCCCTTGTCACTCCTTCACTTCTGAGCCCTCTACTGCGCCCGCCGAACACTTTACATAGACATATGAGGTATGTGCTTACTCGAGAGGAATTGGGCTACAAATATAAGTATAAATTTTCTCCTTTTACCCCTTTTAAAAATTCAAAAATTGGGTCTACAAGAACATGCGAGTGTAAAAAATGAAGAGTGTGAATTTTCTCTTTCTATTCCTGTGAAACACCTAAAGGGTTAATACACTTACTGAATGTCATTTTGAATACTTTGGGGGGGGGTGCAGTTTTTATAATGGGGTCATTTGTGGGGTATTTCTAATATGAAGACCCTTCAAATCCACTTCAAACCTGAACTGGTCCCTGAAAAATTGTGAGTTTGGAAATTTTGAGAAAAATTGGAAAATTGCTGCTGAACTTTGAAGCCCTCTGGTGTCTTCCAAAAATAAAAACACGTCAATTTTATGATGCAAACACAAAGTGGACATATTGTATATGTGAAAATTTTTTTGGGGGAATATCCATTTTCCTTACAAGCAGAGAGCTTCAAAGTTAGAAAAATGCTAAATTTTCAAATTTATCATCAAATTTTGGGATTTTTCACCAAGAAAGGATGCAAGTATCGACAAAATTTTACCACTATGTTAAAGTAGAATATGTCACGAAAAAACAATCTCGGAATCAGAATGATAAGTAAAAGCATTTCAGAGTTATTAAAGTTTAAAGTGACAGTGGTCAGATATGCAAAAAATAGCCGGGTCCTAAGGTGTAAAATGGCTGGGTCCTTAAGGGGTTAATGTAGGACATATGGCCATGTGCTTTAATAATATGTTCCCATTCAGTTTTTTGGAGCCTCATTTTTGCCAGTATTTTACCCACACCAGGAGCAGTTCCAAATAAAATAGTGCAGTTCTTTCTATTATAGTTTTTATCTGTGTCAGTTCCTTTTCTGGTTTGGTAAAAAATACTGAGTAAAATGAGACTCAAAAACTAAATGGGAACAAAGACAAAATGTGCAATAGCACTGTCACTTTTTGACCCGGTGATCACACAATAAACAGGTGCCACCCATCTGGGAAGAGCTTAGGAGAGCAAACACAGTTCTTAAAGTTCAGTGTGGGAGGATGTTCTCTCCTGTTAATGGAACTTCTATAGATGCCCTAGTTACAGTGGAGATTTCTATAATAAAACGTTCTAATAAAAAAAACTTTGTGGACCTAAAAGTCCATATAAACTAAAATGTAATAACAACCCCCTCCAATACATAAAAAAAAATCTGTCTATGTCAACATAAATTGACAAGCTGCCTCAACTTCCTGAGACTAGGGAACTTCCCTGAGTAGGGAAATGAGGAACCCGTTTAACTCTTAAGTGTAAATTTGCACATTTAAAAATTAAATATACATTTTAAAGTACATTTAAAAGAAAAAAAAATAAATCACCATGAGTGTTACATTTCTAAATGCATCTTGTTGCTTAGGACCAAAACATTCTGTTAAAAGGTTAAAGTAAAGACAGAAATTTATTTCTTTTAATTCAGGGATTTTCTTACTTAAAGAAATGGTAAAGGGTTATTAAAAAATGGATGTTCTCTTTCATAAAAGAGCCTCAAAACACACATTATATATGCGCTAATAATAATTTAGTTAAACATTGATAAACTTTAAAATGTAACAATATTCACATTTTGAACCAATAAATGTAATATTAAGGCTCTGAAAATCCCTTTAAATTGTTATAATGCTTTATACAGGTCAAGGTTTTCATTATTTAACTTGTTTCACATATATTTACAAGTTTACATGTTTTTAAGATTTCAGTTTATAAAAATATAAAATAATTGTTCTTACAAAATCGTTGAACCATTCATCATCCTCCCCATTTGCCAGACCTAGAGATAGAAACCACAAAATGTTGTACCAAGAACGAGAATAGAGGAAAAATTCTGAGAATGGATTCGAAGGAATGAATATAGGTCCTTTTACCTGTCTGGTAGTCTCTTTTTGGGACACTCGGTGGAGCTGCCTTGTTTGTTATACTACAAAGAGACATGACAAATTAACCAGCAGTTATAGTAAAGAAACAGGCAAAATAAGCACAAGAACACAGAAAAGCATGATGCACACAATGCAAAGCACAGTGAGTATGCAGTTAGTGAGATATATAGAGGACGAAGGAATGGTTACCAAATTGCAGACGACAGGGTAGATTTATCTACACAACCTATATGGGTACAACTTAATACTCCCAAACATATAACAGCCAGATTTATCTACAGTAGTGCTATTGGATACTGATAAACATCTATTGCAAGAAACTGTTTAAACAGTCACAAGCTCTAGAGCGGAACGGTTCTATTGGAGACATTGATAGATATCCTAGTGGTGTGGGACCGTTTTATTTTGCAATTGAACCCATGGAAATACTTTAAGATCCGAGAAATGTGCTCTCGAATTACCCTAAGTACAAGAAAAAGTGCAAATGTGTTTGTTACATTAAAAACTGTGCACAAAGGATGCGGTCTATCGCAAGCCCTTCTCCGAAAGGAGAGAGGCCCCCCAACAAACCTTCCCCTTCCCCTCCGGGCCAAAAGGCACCTGCAAGGTTCCAGGTTCAATGTTCCTTTTTGCAGAAACTACTAAGGGACCACAAATGCTCCCAGCATGAACCCATGGAAATTTGTGTCAATACCACACTAGTGCAGCAATGGCAAATATACTTTTTATTATGGATTAAGAGGCCATCTTATATAGACAACTTGTAACTTGTGGTAATGAAAAATAAAAAATAAAAATTCAGTTATTGTCCACCATCTAGAAGTGTAATATTTGCAAAGTACTAAGCAGCTGATGTGTCAAGTATATACAATATTTATGGACATGGTTATGAAAACAAATACAAAAATTGACATTTCTATGCAGAGTTTTCATGCAAATTAATTTGCATAAATTCTTGCAAACCAATTTATAATACACTGCACAAAAAATAAAAGGGAACACTTAAACAACACAATGTAACTCCAAGTCAATCACACTTCTGTGAAATTACACTGTCCACACTGATTGACAATTTCACATGCTGTTGTGCAAATGGGACAGACAACAGGTAGAAATTATAGGCAATAAGCAAGACAATAAAGGAGGGGTTCTGCAGATGGTGACCACAAACCACTTCTCAGTTCCTATGCTTCCTGGCTGATGTTTTGGTCACTTTTGAATGCTGGTGGTGCTTTAACTCTAGTGGTGGCATGAGACAGAGTCTACAACCCACATAAGTGGCTCAGGTAGTGCAGCTAATCCAGGATGGCACATCAATGCGAGCTGTGGCAAGAAGGTTTGCTGTGGATGTCACTCCTGACACCCGCTGTGATCCTCCTGCATAATATATAGATTAATCTATGGTCTGCACTGACGTATATACACATATTCATATTTCCCACAGAGTGTTGTGATTGGCTGGAACCATCTGGCCAAATCACAACTCTCTGCAGGAAATACGAATAGGTATATATATATATATTATATATATATATATATATATATATATATATAGCAGTGCAGGCGACCATAGAAGAACGGCCGTCCGCATCTATAAATTATACAGAAGGATCGCAACGGTATCGCAATAGTACAGGTACTACTACTTGCATCATGAAACAGTGTGTGTTCCATGCTGGGAGTAGTATTTCCACCCAAAAAATTAAGAAAAAAAAAAGTTAAAAAAACACACACACTAAATTTTCATTATTGTCGGCTATATTTTTAGTGCCCTGCCTGCAATCATAAATTGATCCCTGTTTAAAAATTAATAAAACATTTTGTTATAAAAAAGATACATTTCATTAAATACAATTTTTTCCATCACTGCTGTATCTTTTTTATTGTAATTTTTTTAATGGTACCCTCCGAAATTTTATAAAAGAATAAATAAAAAAA
The DNA here is from genome assembly GCF_029499605.1 of Hyla sarda. Lineage (NCBI taxonomy): Eukaryota > Metazoa > Chordata > Amphibia > Anura > Hylidae > Hyla > Hyla sarda. The sequence goes on along the minus strand of NC_079195.1, from coordinate 64,411,591 downwards.
AAAGGTATCTCCATCACTTTTTTGGATCGCTAAAGTCCAGAAGAGAATAAAAATTGCCTGCAAAAACGCCATAGTTAAAATCCAAATGGCATTTTTTTTACTCCCATAGAAAAACGCCACGATTTCAGGGAAAAAAACGCCATAGGCTCAACAAGCTGCGATTCTGCAAAACTGCCAAGAAACGGAAAAAAAGCCAACAAAAAAAAATAAATAAAAGAGTGAAAAACGCCAAAAAGATAAAAAAAAAAAAAATGCCAAGTAGGAAAACAATTTAGCGATTTCTCATTGATTTACAGCTAACATCTGGCCACAGAGTTTTTAAGCTGAAAAAAACACCATACGGCAGAATTGGCGTCCCACCTCCCCCCCCCCCCCCCCAAAAAAAAAAAAAGTGATTTCCAGCCTAAGGGATGTTCAGTCATGTGTGAATATTGGTAAACCAATCTACCATGGAAAGTTTTAAAGTTATCTTTATACTTTGTGGGTTTTTTTTTCTCTCACTCTTATTGTTTCATTCATATCACATTATTGGGCTATACTTGAGCAAAACTTCTCATGGACAAAACTTATATGTATAAGAAAAAGAACAAACATAGTGGCTAGTAGTCTAGTCTATGAGTGCCCTGGGTACATCAAGGTACACGCAGACTGACAACATAATCCCAAAATGTGATGTGAACATGGTCTAGGACAGTGGTCTCTAACCTGCGGACCGCCGTTGGCTGTTCGGGAATGCTGGGAGTTGTAGTTTTGCAACATCTGGCGGTCCGCACGTTGGAGACCACTGGTCTAGGAGTTTGCTAGAATGTGTGCAGTTTAGGCAGTTCTCTTTGAACTAAAAACACCAGGGGTGAGATTTATCAAAACCTGTCCAGAGGAAAAGTTGCCCATAGTAACCAATCAGATCGCTTCTTTCATTTTTATAAATATGTGACCACTGCATGGTCAAAAAGAAAAAGTTCTACAGGTAGGCAAAAAGAGTGAAACTGTCCATATGTACAGACGCATAAAAGTCGCTAAATATGCTGCTTGCGCCTGAACTGCGCCAAAACAGACAAAAAAAATGCTCTAAAAGCAATGATAACTCTCCCCCTATGTCTTTCATATGTCACAAAATTGACGTACGAGGCTTAGTTAACCACTCTTCTCTAATATTCTAATTAAAGGGGTACTCCGCCCCCAGACATCTTATCCCCTATCTAAAGGATAGGGGATAAGATGTCTGATCACAGGGGCCCTGCTGCTGGGACCCCCGCAATCTCTTTGCAGTACCCAGCACCCGCTTGGTGCGGGTGACGGGGGGGGGGGGGGGGGGGCATCACGAAGGGCATGGCCATGACTTCACGACCCCCTGCTACCCGCTCCAAGCATTCGGATCAAAATGTTCAGAATGCTGGGGCAGCGGAGTACCCCTTTAGGGTATGTTCACACATACAGGATCCTGCGCAGATTTGACGCGCAGGATTTGTAACTGCAGGTTAGAAGCTGCGCTCAGTCATTTAGTTTACATTGAAATCAGCAGCAGAAAATCCTGCTCATCAAATCTGTGTACGTGTGAACGTACCTTCACCTCTTAAGAACGCATACCTGTACGCCCTGTGCCCAGTCCCGGTCTAAAACTCACCCTGCGTCATAGAGGATCAGTCCCGGCGGCTAATGAAAGCCGGCTCCCTGGGCTAATAGCGTGCCGCACTGATTGTTGTGCAGTGTGCTATTAACCCTTTAGATGCGGCGTTCAAAGTTGATTGCCACGTCTCAAGTAACAAGTAATCAATCAGCGATTGATTTGCTCAAAGCCTGAAATCCAGGCTTGAGCAATCAACTGCCAATCAACACTGATCATTGCCGTGTTAATGCATGGCAGTGATCTGTGTAGAAGATCAGTGTGTGCAGTGTTATAGCCACTAGAGAGGGCTATAACACTGCAAAAAAAAGTGTAAAAAAAATGAATAAAGATCATTTAACTCCTTCCCTAACAAAAGTAAGAATCAACCCCTTTTCCCATTAAAAAAAAAAAACTGTGTAAATAAAAATAAACATATGTGGTATCACCGCGTGCGGAAATATCTGAACTATAAAAATATATCCTTAATTAAACTGTACTGCACTGTCAATGGCATACGTGCAAAAAAATTCCAAAGTCCAAAATAGCATATTTTTGGTCACTTTTTATATCATGAAAATAATTAAATAACAAGGCGATCAAAAAGTCCAATCAATATAAAAATAGTACTGCTAAAAATTTCAGATCACAGCATAAAAAAAATTTGCCTCCCATACCGCCCCGTACGCGGAAAAATAAAAAAGTTATAGGGGTCAAAAGATAACAATTTTAAACGTATTAATTTTTGTTCATGTAGTTATGATTGTTTCCAGAAGAATCACAAAAGCAAACCTATATAAGCAGGGTATCATTTTAATCGTATGGACCTACAGAATAAGGAAAAAGGTGTCATTTTTTTACTGAAAAATGCACTGTGTAAAATGACTAATGTCACTGCAAAGTAGAAATAGTGGGGCAAAAAATCAGCCACAATATGGAATTTTACGTTCAAAATTGAAAGGGTTATGATTTTTAAAAGGTAAGGAGGAAAAAAACGAAAGTGCAAAAACGGAAAAACCCTGAGTCCTTAAGGGGTTAAAGGGGTTATTCAGGATTAGAAGAATGTACCTTCTTTTTGGAAACCGAGTCACTCTTGTCTTCAGGTTGTGTGTGGTATTGCAGCTAAGTTACACTGAAGTGAATAGAGCAAAGTTGTAATTCCACACACAGCCAGGTGTGGTGCTGTTTTTGAAGAAAGCAACTATGTTCTTCTAAGCTCAGATAAAGCTTTAAACTGAAAGGAAGCATAGGGGAAGAATTGAAAACCAAATGGGGAAAAGTTCCAATGCAAGAAGTTTGGTAAATCTCAAATGTTTTTTCTTTGTTCAAGCCATTGTATAAATTTAGAAAAATGTCTCTCCTCCCCCCCCTCCGAAAAAGCATCATTCTTATGTGTAGTGTTTGCCTGGTACAGCCTATTTACAGTGCATTCGGAAAGTTTATTTTTTTAATATTTTTTAACATTTTGTTATATTGTGGCCTTGTGCTAAAATAAAAACAAATCTAAATTTCACCCATCAACCTGCACTCAATGCCTCGTCATGAGAATATGAACGCTTAATTTTAGTAATTCATGTTTCAAGACACCGTTCACCCCTGATGATATGACTGGTGTCACAAAACACGAAGGGGAAGCTATTGTGTGTTTTTATATCACAGCCTAACCAGTAAGCGTACTGAAGACACCGATACAATTTCACTTTGGAAAGAGATTAATGTCTTGACATCATACTGATAGACCTAGGCTTTTAACTTTACAAAATACTTAGAATACTAATATTAAAATTTTGTATACTTAAAAATAAGTTTTATTGGGGTTCACAACACAGAGGTCTTATACCCCAGGGTCCTTTTGGATCAACAGGGTATTTCAGTTAACCCGGTTCCCATTCTTTGGACATTTTCTGTATATGAAGTTATCTCTTCAATAAAAAAACATGTAAGCATACCGGGAGTGTGCAGAGAAACACCACAATGAAACTTTTTGGACTTAATTGAAAGAATCATGTCTGGTGGAAACCAATGAAATGTCTCTGGAGAGACCTGAAAATGGCTTCTACTGACAGTCCACATCCAACCCCTAAGAAAACCCCTAAATCCTGGTGTGTAAACCTTGTGGCCTCATCCCCAAGAAGACTGGAGGTCACAACCGCTGCCAAAGGGGCTTCAACTAAGTCCTGAGTAATGGGTATGAATACTTATGTCATTGTGATATTTTTATTTTCTCTTTTAAATAAATGAGCAAATATTGTTAACCTTCTGGATCCAGTGCAGAGATATAGAAATATGGAGCACTCACCCGGTCTTTAACAGAGAAAAGCTTCTTTACTGCATCAAGAAAATCTTGGCATTCTCATGGAGTGCGGGAGAGCGGACAGAAACGCCCATGAACCTGCAAATGCAAGTTTTTCTTCCATCATTCTGCCCCCAGTGCCCCATAACAACAAAGTATAAACAGAAGCTTAAAAATAGGTCCAACACAAAGATAACCCGGCACTGTTACTTCACATATGGGAATGTTCATCTAACTCCTGCAGCTGCCGACCATCTCGGTGATCACATACAAGGTGAAATATGGATCCAGTGCAGAGATATAGAAAAATGGAGCACTCACCCGGTCTTTAATAGAGAAAAGCTCTAGGGGGCCTGAGGAAGCGCTGTCTGCACGATACGGACCGTCGCCCATCCCACTCCCCCACCCCCTGTTCCTGTCCGCTCTCCCGCACTCCATGAGAATGCCAAGATTTTCTTGATGCAATAAAGAAGCTTTTCTCTATTAAAGACCGGGTGAGTGCTCCATTTTTCTATATCTCTGCACTGGATCCATATTTCACCTTGTATGTGATCACCGAGATGGTCTGACAGCTGCAGGAGTTAGATGAACATTCCCATATGTGAAGTAACAGTGCCGGGTTATCTTTGTGTTGGACCTATTTTTAAGCTTCTGTTTATACTTTGTTGTTATGGGGCACTGGGTGCAGAATGATGGAAGAAAAACTTGCATTTGCAGGTTCATGGGCGACATCAAATATATATATTTTTTTACAATTTTTGCAGGAGGCCACAACCTGAAGGAAAAGCGCCTGAAGACGTTCCGAATAAATGGTAAGTCTTCCTCATTCCCTTCATTCACCAAGTTCACCAGATCTGAATGCAGACATACAAAAGAAATGTTTATCTGAAACCTTTCCTTTCTGCTGCAGTTTTCTGTTGTCTCTCGTGTGCTATAATACAGGAACCTGCTAGACAGGAATTACTACCACATGGCAAAATGCATGGAGAGGATTTTCATTCCCGAGATTTGGTATCGGTGTAATCCGTTCATGTTCAACACTCGCGTGTAATAAAAAATGTCATTGAACACATGTACACAGGAAAATGACTTTGCAGAGCACAGAACGCTTATCTGTTGGTTCAGGTAAATAAGCAGTTCCTGTATTATTTATTAACTTGTGTTGCATATTTATTGATCTAGTTAAGTTGCTTATATAGTGCCAACATGTTTTTCTCTGTTGTACAGAGATTGTCTTCACTCACATCAGTCCCTGTCCTCACAGTCTCTAAAATGTCACAGAAACATTAGGGCAAATTTCTTAGGAAACCTATGAACTTCCCTGTATGTTTATTGAAGTATGTGATGAAAATGTAGGTTACCTAGCCGAATAGGCATAGGTAGCCCTGACTGTGGGGACGAAAGGGTTAAGAAGCAGGAAGAAATAGCAACCCTCCCACTCCAGTACCTTGGGGAGGGGTTTTCCAAAGGGGGTACGCCCAGGGGTATTTACTGGGTGTCCTGCAAGCAGCTCTCCCTCTTGTGTTCCAGCATCCAAGGTGAGAGCATCCCCTGTGATGGCTGACGAACAGTTTTGGTGTGGTTTCCGGGAGCGGGTGCTGGCTGATGCTTCACTTATCCCCCGCATTTTAGCGGAGCTCGGGGACGCTGCTGCGATGCGTGCCCCGGCTCCTGTTAGCTCCCCTGTTCCTGTTGCAGCCCCTGTTGATTTACTGTCGGCTCCGGCGGCGGCCCCGCGGGGCCGACGTACTTCTAGACAGAGGCGCCCCCCTTCCAGGCTTAGCCCCAGTCCCCCTTACCTTCCCAGCGGCGCCCGGCGTGCTGGGGAGGCCGCGCGCACGGCGCCGGGATCCCGGGCCTTCGCGGCCAGCATTGGCCCAGCGAAGTGTCGGGCGGTAGCTCCGCCCCTTCCGGTTTCGGCTCCCCGCACTTCCCGGCGCGCTGTATCGGCTGCAGCTAGGGCTGAGCGCGGATCCTTAGTGGCAGGTCAGATAATGGGCGCACAGGCCTCTCATAATTCGCAGGCATCCTCATCAGCTGATGAGGTGCCTGGTACCCCTCCTGTTTTCCAGGGTCCCAGTGTGGTTCCAATTGCAGGCAGCAGCTATACTAGTCTCCCTGAAAATGCCCCTTTGCTGCCTGCTGTAGTAGATTCTATGGATGTGGGTAGTGAGCCTTTATTTGAAGATGCTGTAGAGGTTGTGGGAGTGGGCCAGGGTTTGTTGCCTCCTATCTCTCAGGCTACAATTTTAACCCCTGCTCCACAGCCACATAGTGCCCCCAGCCCCTTGCATAACCCCCTCCCTCCTCCCCCCCCTCCCCCAGTGGTTGCTGCTGCACAGTTGCCGGCGCCTATAGTCAGCCAGCCACCGCGTGACCGTGATGGTTATGGGTCTGTGAGTCGGTCCCGTGGGCGTCGGTCCCGATCGTCCTCCCGGGGTTCTGGCCGATCGCGCAGAAGCAGAACTGCTGTGTCGCATCATGGGTGTAGGAGACGTTGTCGCCGGGAGTCCAGGAACAGGGACAGGTCCCGCAGGTCCCGTTCATCCCGCTGGCGTTCGCCCTCCTCCTCGGGGGAGAGTTCCTGGAGTTCCGTTAGCCCGGACAGGAGGTCTCGTAGGCGTTCGGGCAGGCGACACAGGTCTAAGCCTGCTCGGAGGTCTTCAAATGGAGCTGACCGACAAGGGGCTGTAGATACACCTGCACCCGTGGAGCGTGTGGACCCTGCTCCGGTTCCTCAGTGTGGACCTTCATCTTCTCCGACTGTTGTTCCTGCGCAGACGGGTGAGTTCAACTTTGCTGGGGTTTGGGGTGATGCGGGTTCTGATCTTTTGCCTACTCTTAAAGCGGTTTTGGCTAGGTTGGAGGGTTCACAGGCTAGTCCTGCTCCCGTGGTTAGGAAGGTTTCCCCGGTACGGGCGGGGGTACATAAAGAGTCATTCTTTTGTGGTGTCAGTCCCCTTGGATCGCATGTGGAGTTGGCTGTGAAAGAAAAGATTTGGGGGAACCAGTATGTTGATGTCTGGTCGTTGGTGTCGGTGGACCAGCACACCATTGATAAGGAGCGTAGGCCTCAGCCTGAAAAGTCTTTTCCAGCTAGGCCAAAAGTAGGTAAGACTATGGGAAATTGGGTTCAGGCTTTTGCTGTTTTGGGTTGTATAATGGGTGAAAAGCATCCTGAACGTTGTTCGGAGCTTTTTATATATATGGACTCGGTGTATAATGCCTACAAGTCTCATGGGGGTTCAGCCTGGTGGCGTTATGACGAAGAATTTCGTCGTCGCCTGGCCTTGACGCCCGAGGTTGGTTGGGGAGTTAAGGCAACTGATGTTTGGTTGCGCTTGATGATGGCCCAGAAGGGAACCCCCTTTCAGTCTGGGGCCGCTGGCCCAGCGGGGACACCAGGGTCAGTGGCCGTGCGGCGTCCCGGCGCATGCTGGCTATTTAACGAAGGACACTGTAAGTTCCTTAACCTGTGCAAATACAAGCATGAATGCTCCGCTTGCGGAGGTGGCCACGCTGCAACGCGTTGTCCACGGGCCCCGAAGCTCCCGGGGCGTCCCGCAGCTGCCGGTGAGGGGAAGGACGCCGGTGAACGTGTCCGCGATGTCCCCGTGGTTAGAGCGGTACCCCAATAGGGAGTGCGCCCGAGTTTTGAGGGATGGTTTTTCCCAGGGGTTTTTTATCCCCTTTGTTTTGGGTTCTGATGCTGGGGAGTACCCCGACAATTTGAAATCTGCCAGGGAACGCCCGGATGTGTTGAGTGAAAAAATTGGAAAGGAGGTGGCCCTGGGGCGCTTTATGGGCCCGTACCGCCACCCTCCGCTGCCTATGTTTAGAGTTTCCCCGTTGGGTGTGGTGCCTAAGAAGGAGGCTGGAAAATTCCGACTTATCCATCATTTGTCCTACCCGAAGGGTACATCTGTTAATGACGGGATTCCGAAGGAGGATTCCTCGGTTTCCTACGTGTCTTTTGACAGGGCAGTGGCACTAGTGCGGGGAGCGGGGCCTGCAGCCTTAATGGCGAAGTCCGATATTGAATCGGCTTTTCGCCTGCTCCCGGTACATCCGGAGTGTTTTCATTTGTTGGGTTGTCGTATGGATGGTGATTTCTATTATGATGTCTGTTTGCCCATGGGTTGTTCTATCTCATGTCACTATTTCGAAATGTTTAGTACGTTTTTGGAGTGGGTAGTACGTTTTGAGACGGGCTGTTCATCGGTGATTCACTATTTGGACGACTTTTTGTTCGTTGCCCCTGCGGGTTCCCCCAGATGTGGTTTCCTGTTAAGTACTTTTCGTTTTTTGATGCAGCGTTTCGGTGTTCCGCTGTCTGCAGACAAGACGGAAGGTCCGTCCACAGTAATGTCTTTTTTGGGTATTGAGATTGATTCGGTGGCCATGGTTTTTCGTTTGCCTTCTACTAAGTTGGAGATTATGTTACAATGGGTTGAATGTTTTTGTGAGGCGAAGAAAGTCACTCTTCGGCAGATGCAGGTGCTCTTGGGGCATTTGGTTTTTGCCTGTCGGGTAATGCCGATGGGTAGGGTTTTTTCCAGGCGTTTATCTTTAGCGACCAGGGGAGTTGCCCTACCTGGTCACCGGATCCGCATCTCTCGGTGTCTGAGATCTGATTTGTTGGTGTGGCGGGAGTTTCTGCGGTGTTATAATGGCCATACCTGTTGGCAGGCGGAGGAGGTCTGCAGCGGTGAACTGCAGCTTTTCACGGATGCTGCAGGATCGGTTGGTTTTGGTGCCTTTTTTGCTGGTGAGTGGTGCGCGGAGGCGTGGCCGCCGGATTGGGAAGAGAGGGGTTGGTGCCGGAACTTGGCGTTATTGGAACTTTTTCCTATCGTTGTGGCTGTTGAGCTGTGGAGTGGTCGTTTCAGTAATCAAAGGGTTTGTTTTTGGACGGACAACGCAAGTGTGGTGCATTGTATTAATGGCTTGTCTTCCTCTTCTCTTCCTGTTTTGTCGCTTTTACGTCACTTGGTTCTCCGCTGTTTGGAATGCAATATTTGGTTCCGGGCTCGGCATGTCCCGGGTGTTGATAATGTTATTGCTGATTCTTTGTCTCGATTTCAGTTCCAGGACTTCAGGAGGTTGTGCCCGACGGCAGAGCTGGAGGGTCGAGCGTGCCCGCCTTTGGTCTGGGGCCTAGTGACAGGAGATTGATGCCACTACTGGAATCATCGATGGCGGCCTCTACGTGGTCGGGACATGGTAAGGCGTGGAAGGAGTGGTGTCTTTTGGTGTATGGGCGAAATGTGTCTGGGTGTTCTGATTCGAGATTGGAGGTAACTGTGGACTACTTATTGTCATTGCGCGCTTCACATTTTTCTGCTTTAGTGGCGCGGCGCAGGCTGGCGGGGGTTAGTTTTTATTTTCGCTTACTGGGGTGGGAAGATGTTACAAAACGTTTTTTGATTCAGCAATCGCTGAAGGGATGGCAGCGTACTCATGTCCGATGGGAACAGCGGCGCCCTGTTTCCTATACTTTGCTTGTCTCGCTAGTACAGGCCTCGGTCAGTTGCTGTTGTTCCCCTTTTGAATCTGCCTTATACTCCGCTGCTTTTTGTGTTGCGTTTTTTGGTGCTCTGCGGGTGGGGGAGTTGGTTCCTTCCTCTAAGCGGGGTTCTGGTGGTTTGCTTTTTGAGGATGTGGTTTGCTCCAACGGTGTTTTGCAGCTGCGTATTCGGCGGTCAAAAACCGATCAGGCGGGAACGGGAGCTTGGGTTCGCCTTCAGTCGGTTGATGGCCCGGCCTGCCCGGTGCGGGCGGTTTCCGCTTATTTGTTGATTCGTGTTTCTGGCAGACAATTTTTCTCTCATGCTGATGGTTCGGCTTTGTCCCGTTTTCAATTTCAGTCGCTGTTCAAGCGGTGTCTGCAATACGCGGGGGCCCCCCCTTCCGAATTCGGAACGCATTCCTTTCGGATTGGGGCGGCTACGGAGGCGTCCAGGGCAGGATTGTCCGTGTCTGATATTCAGCGTATTGGGCGTTGGCGCTCGGATTGCTATGCTGGTTACGTGCGCCCTGAATTGTTGCTTTAACCTGTTTTTCCTTTTAGATCCTCCGGTTGCTACGGTGGTGTTCTTGGGCCACTCCTATGTTCATCGGGCGGCACAGCGAGCGGCCTGCCGGCCTGGAGGGAGATCGTTGGGTTTCCATCAAGTCGATGCCCATTGGAGGGGGATTCCGGGTATGAGATGGCCTCAAGTGCTCTCGGAGACGGTGGACCTGTCCGGTAGGCTGAGATCGGGAGTTGTTTTGGTTGTCCACGCGGGTGGCAACGACCTATGTTTCACCAGGGTCCCCGAGTTGATAACTATTATGAAAGCGGATGTGGAACGGCTCGGTGGATTTTTCTCCGAGATGGTTCTGGTGTGGTCGGAGATTGTTCCAAGGGTAAAATGGCAGGGTGCCAGGGATGCAGAGGCCATTGAGCGGTCTCGCCGTTTAGTTAATTCCAGGATGGCGAGGTTTGTTCGGTCCAAGGGCGGTGTGGTGGTCAGGCACAGGGAGCTGGAAGGGGATAATAGGAGGTTTATGATAAGCGATGGTGTCCACCTCAACGATATTGGGCTGGACATCTTCCTTTCTGGCCTTCAAGATGGCGTTGAACAGGCCCTTTTTGTATTGAGTGGGGGTCGGAGCTCCGTGTAGGAGTACACGGGCTCCTTCTGTGGCGTAAAGGAAGTTTATTTTGGGGAGTTCTGAGGTGCCGAAGGCAGCACATGCACGCTGTGGAGACAGTGGGGCATACTGCTTCGGCTGAAGCAGTACTTCGGCAATAAGAAGTTGTGTTTTTCATGGTTACTGCTATGCAGTGTTATATTTATTTAACAGAGTTACATATATTTAAATAAACGAGCTGTGACCACCACCCAGCCCACTTAAAAGGTTCATGAGTGTCAGTGTTTTATTTCAGAGTGGGAGAATTTAGATTTAAGATCTGTTAAAAGGTTTGTCCGTACAGTCTGTAGGTTACCTAGCCGAATAGGCATAGGTAGCCCTGACTGTGGGGACGAAAGGGTTAAGAAGCAGGAAGAAATAGCAACCCTCCCACTCCAGTACCTTGGGGAGGGGTTTTCCAAAGGGGGTACGCCCAGGGGTATTTACTGGGTGTCCTGCAAGCAGCTCTCCCTCTTGTGTTCCAGCATCCAAGGTCCCGCCCTCCCTCCCTGGTTTTTGCTTTCCTGTTTGTTTTGTTTGTTCAACTGGGCGTCCTGTTGTGGGACGTTCGGTTTTTTGTTACCCCTTTTATATAAAAAAAAAAAAAAAAAAAAATAAATATATATATTTTCCTTTTTTATGATCAATTTCAATATACTTGTGTGATTTTGTAAGTCACAGCTGGCGTAAAGGAAGTTTATTTTGGGGAGTTCTGAGGTGCCGAAGGCAGCACATGCACGCTGTGGAGACAGTGGGGCATACTGCTTCGGCTGAAGCAGTACTTCGGCAATAAGAAGTTGTGTTTTTCATGGTTACTGCTATGCAGTGTTATATTTATTTAACAGAGTTACATATATTTAAATAAACGAGCTGTGACCACCACCCAGCCCACTTAAAAGGTTCATGAGTGTCAGTGTTTTATTTCAGAGTGGGAGAATTTAGATTTAAGATCTGTTAAAAGGTTTGTCCGTACAGTCTAGAACACCCAGAGAAAACCCACAAGAACTCCCACAAGAACACAAACTCCATGCAGATATTGGCCTAGGTCAGATTTGAACCCAGGGTCCCAGTGCCCAATGTATAGTCTTATGCATCTCCTTATAAAGAGTCTGATTATCTATTCAATCTGTAGATTAGTCTGTCTGAAGGTTATCTTTCCTTTGACTTCTGCCTTTTTCTTTTTAGTCATAACCACATGATGTGTAGAAAGCAGAGATATTGCTATAAAAAGCGCACTGGGTTACCTCTCTGGTCTCCACTCAATCACACGGTCGGAAATATTTCCTCCTTTACTGTGTATCTACATTACATGATTATAGCTTGGCACTATATAAAGTTTGAGAAGAATTTTATCCTCTCATTGTCTCCATAAGATCACAGCAGCATCAGATTTGTTTGTTTTTGGGTGAACCAAAGAAAATCAGAAAGTGCACTCTCCATCTCTAAAGAACAGTATATATGGTGTATACATTCACTTATTAGCTTCATAACATTTTTTGCTATACACAGGACATAAGATCAAATTGCTCATTTGTGAATCAACAGATAACAGAGACTCTGGTGGCAAGTGATTGGCTCCAGTGTCCGCTCTACATGGATCCTGTGGCAGGCCTTAACCCTCCAGAGCTATGGGAATACACAACACAGGTTGTACTTAAATATTAAATATAATATCCTGGTACCTGTACCGATCAGCTGATTGAAGGAGCTGCGGTGTTTGAGCTTGCACTGTGGCCTCTTCATTACAAGGCACAGCGCCACACATCTTATAGTGCCTGTGGTTGGTACTACACATAGCTTTGTCTCATTAATTTGAATGAGCCTGAGCTGTGTTAAGCTTCAGTACTAGGCACAGGCGCTACATGATATAAGGCACTGTGCCTGGTTATCAATGATGAGACTGCAGCACTTTTAGGGTGGATAAGTGGGGATGCTAGCAGTTGGACCACCACTAGTCTGATAATGAAGGCATATCTAAAGGATACGCTATCAGTATTACTGTCCAGGACAACCCATTTAAAATGGAGATCAGAGGCCTACAAATGAGTCGCCATAGCAACTACAAAAGTACTCCACTACTGGTTTATGTTAAAGTTTTTTTTTAGGCTGTTTTGACTGATGGCCTATCCTCAGGATAGTCCATCAATCACTGATCTTCTACAGGGTCACCTGGCAATCTTGTCCATCAGATTTTTGGCACCTGCGCTACACATTTAACTGGGCCAGAAGTGGTTGGCTCAGTTCAGTGGAGGTGCAGCATGAACTGGAGCCGAGCTGCAGTAACCAGGCCTGGCCAATATGTTGAGCCAACTGCTTCCTGCCCCATTCTCTGTGTAGTGTGGGCACCGAACTGCTGGTCAGTGGGGGTGCTGGGTGTTGGCCGCTGATGATCAGCGATTGATGGCCTATCCTGAGTAAAGACATTAAACATATTAGCGTGAAAAGCCCCTTTTAACTCTGATTCAACTCTGATTCTCCCCTTTTCTCCTTCCCTTTTTTCAAACAAAGACCTCTGGAGTTGCAAAGCCCTGTGCTTTATAGCAGGCTGGCCTTAACCCTGAACCCACCTTTTACTAGTTTCCAAAGCAGCTACTTATATATGTTTATACAATCTTAACTGAACTGAAATGTAATGTTTAAGTGCACAGGATTTGTATAAAACACAAACAAGATACAAAACAATACAAAAAAGCAGGGAAGGTAAACTAATGAAAGTGGAGATTGAAGCATGCAAGGGTTAATTTCCATACCGATCCCATGTATCTTTCCCAGTTTTACAAATTAACGCCACATGATCATTTTGGAACCTAAATAATTGAAGGACAGAGACAGAGCTTACACCCATAGACTGCAGAACAAGAAATCACACAGGCAAAAAGGTAAGAATCATAGTGAACAGGATTGTAGATCTCCTTTGTTTGTTTTTCTCTACACAAATCATCATAGGCAGCCAACAATTTTATACAGACAAATAGGAAACCAAAGATAAATAATGACAATAATAAGCAATATATGTCTGGGGCTTAGAATACTAATGTGAACTGTGACCTGTATAATGATGATAATTGCAGTCACAAAAGGCTACACAAGGTCCTCTAGCTTAAAAAAAGAAAATCGGAGACTTTATGGAATTTATGCAATACTGGGAATGAGAACATTGTTGCCGAGAGAATCAGTGGCTCTTAAGTGTACTTGCCACTTGTACTAGCAACATGTCAAAAGTTTTGATTGGTGGGGGTCTGAGTGTTCAGACCTCCACCAATCCGGTGAAAGAGTGTTAAAAAGACTGTGCAGCCGCATGTTCCTCTTCCTGCTCTGTTTCATGTGAATGAGACAGGCTCCATAGACTTACACTCCATAGACAGTGTGTCTCGATCATGTGACACAGAGCCGGGAGAGAATGCCCTGAGTGTGGACTTCTCCCGGCTTGTTCTCCAGATCAGTGGAAGTCTCAGACCTCTGCCAATCAAACCTTTTGACATGTTTTCAGGACATAAGTGACAGTGCCCTTTTAAACAATACATTCATGTGACACATATGGATCTACTTTAAAATGACCTTTTACTGGCTCTGAGATCACTATAGCCTCTGGCTACTATGCTCAGATAACTTAACATCTCCTGCTTTTTGATTCAACAAAATTTGGGAAGGTGATTTGCCTTTTGGGGGTAAAAGAGTACCTATCATGAACTCATCTGTCCCTAATCCCCCCCCGTCCCTGACTCTAATCCTACCTTTTTTTTCTCTCTCTAAAACACCTGTTCCTACCTTATTAATACCTTGTTAGTTGCTCACTTTGCTGTAGTCTGAGAGAGAGGAAGGGGGTGTGGCCCAGCAGGCATGATGTCAGCTGAAGTCTGGCTGGGCTCACTTCTGCCCTTCTTCTGCGGCCGGCTTGTAATCAGGTGAGGGGAGAGAAGAGGGGGGAGGTTGTATCATGCACTGTGCTGCTCCCCTGCTTGTAATGGGGGGGGGGTCGGGTGGGGGGTTGAATAGTGCGCTGTACTGCTATCTTCTGCTTGTAATGGGGAGGTGTTGTATAGTGTGCTGCGCTGCGATCTCCTCCTTGTAATTGCAGGTAGGGGGGGGAAGGGTTGCATAGTGCACTGCATTCTCCTCCTTGTAATCGGGGGGAGGGGGGCTTGTATAGTGTGCTCCGATGCGATCTCCTTCTTGTAATCAGGGAGGGAATTGTATTGTGTGCTGCGTTCATCATGGGCAGGCACAGCAGCCATCCTGTCTGCTGTGCACAGCGTTGCTCCCGCCTGTCTGACAGGCAGGGAGCTGCATTGTGCTTTTCAGTGTCCCGGCTGCACTGAGAGTTCAGACTCATGCTGCCAGGCCAGAATGAGTCCAAAATCAATGAGCCACGACATGTAGGGAGACCCCTAGTGGTCAATTTTTAAAAGTATAAATATATATATATATATATATATATATATATATATATATATATATATATATATATAATTTTCGTTAATCACATGGTATTAGAAAGTTGTTTCTAATACCTTGATTAACAAAATATAAAAAAAAAAAAATTTGTGACAGGTACTCTTTAGGGCATTGCACAGTAATCACCTAAGGTAGAAGCTAAGGCTCTGTTCACACTTTTTTTTTCCAGCTATACATTCATAGGGCCCCATACACCAGAGTACACCAAAACTGTATTTCCTGGACCATAATTATTTGTTTTATCAAAAGAAACATTAGCAGCTATCTAATGTATGCTGATAGTGACCAGGAGACTTCTAGTTGCAAAGCTGGTTGACCTTTTATATAGAATTAAAGGGTTACTCTGCCTTATCCACTATCCAAAGGATAGGGAATAAGAGGTCTGATCCTGGAGTTCACAATCATGTCTATGGGAGGGGGTTGTGACATCACGTCTCCCGCCCCTGTTTAGAATGTCGGGTGCTGCACAGAGATCACGGGGGTCCCAGCTATCAGACATCTTATCCCCTATCCTTGGAGAGGGTATAAGATGTCTAGGGGAGGAATACCTCTTTAATCTCTAAGGCTAAGTTCATACATCATAAAGTGAACTGATGTTTATTATTTAACGTGAGTATTTTCATTTGCAATCTGCAACAAAAGACTGCAATTTTTTATAGCCATTCCTTTCCGATTACGGACAAAAACGTGCACATAAAATAAAGTACCTCAGTATATTTTAATATGTGTGTAACCTAAAGTAGTGTTTAAAGTTATAATGAAGAGAATGGTATCCAGCTCCCAAGTAAAAATAGGAAAAATTAAAAGTCCAAAATGTATTGATCCATGTAAAAAGTGTTTTAAGACAAAAACACAGTGAAGATAAAACCCCTATGCTGACACGTTTCGGACCAATGGGTCCTTTGTCATGGCTGGAAAAGTAATGTGTGTCCAAAAAGCCAACAAGGCTGGATTTTGTGTCACTGTTGTGTCATTAGATGTGATGTTTCAACATGGCTATCTTTATGTCCTGCTGCTAAAGCCGCTGGGTAACCCTAGTTTAATAATGAGAGAAGAGTAAAAAAGCTGAATCTAGAATCTTAAATATATCTATCACAGAAATGAATCTGTAGAAATACCCTTTTCTTCATTATTTATAACTGCTTTACCACAAACTTCCTCAAAAAAATGTTTATTAGAATACAGAGTTTTGAAGCAAGATAGTTTACGTCAGGAGCTGACCTTTTATTCCATACATATTTTGCTTGGCTTTGAAGTTTTTAGTAAGCATAGATTTAAAATAGTGTCTTAGAGGGTTGTTTAATCCGTACTATAGAGACACGTAGGTCTGCACAGAAACTGTGGACACAAAATAGTAGGTTCTTTTTTTTCTGATCAAGAAAATTGTTTTTATGGTGTTATTTTACTGCTTACTGATTTTGCTATGAGGCTGTCTGAATATTACATAAGCCCCCTGTGAATGTGTGGAACAATGCCTTAGGTTGTGGAGGGGGTTGTTATGAAAAATGTCTTTGTTCATATGATATTGACCCCTTTCCCTTGTTCTTTTACATTCTCTTTAGTCTTTGGTTGATCCTTATAAACCAGGGAAACACAATGAAATGTTGCATGGTGCATTTAGAAATTTAGATTTTTCCGCACTAGTGAATTCTGTATGTGCATGTAGTCAAATGTGACACTTCCCTTGCAGGATGGACACTATATCAGCGGGATATATAGAGACTCTGCAAACATGTACAATATGTTGCCTGTCTATTTGCTATCCAGATGAACTATTTGGTAAACATTCTGTAAACTTATTCTACTCTTAAAGAGGTTTTCCTTCCCTGGACATTTCATCCCCTATCCAAAAGGATAGGGGATAAGATGTCTGATCTGGGGGTTCCGGCTGCTGGGATTTCCCCCCCCCCCCCCCCCGTGATTTCCCCAGCATTCTAAAAAATTTTGTTCAGAACGCTGGGTTTGGCGGCCGTGGTCGTGATGTCACGCCATGCCCCCTCCATTCATGTTTATGGGAGGGGGCTTGGCAAACAACCACAGTCATCATGCCCCATCCCATAGACATGAATGGAGGGGGCATGGTGTGACTAAGAACCTGTCTATTTGTGAGGAGCCAGTGCAAAAAGCAGTTCCTGCTATAAAGAGCTTGGTGTGACCATGGTTGTCAATTCAATGATTTGGTACCATGTGATACCACATATCTCTTGTGGAGGCTCCTGCTGGAGAATGTGCATCTGCTTATAAAAAAACAGCAGCTCTTTGGTTATCCCGATTTATCTCTGGTGACCTTATAGTAATAAGGGATCCTATGAACGAAGATTGGGTTATATATTCTATTATAGGAATGAATATGGCCACCTTAAGGGTACGTTCCCACACGGCGTATTTTGCTGCGTATTTGGTGCTGCGTATTTTCCTACCCATTGACTTCAGAGAAAATAAAATATGCAACACCAAATATGCAGCAAATACGCCGTGTGGGAATGTACCCATAGGGTACATTCCCACACGGCATATTTGCTGCGTATTTGCTGCTGCATATTTTTTTTCTCTGTTGAAGTCAATGGGTAGGAAAATACGCAGCACCAAATACGCAGCAAAAAAAAACACAGCAAATACGCAGCAAAATACGCCGTGTGGGAACGTAACCTAAAAGGAAATAAATGCTTTAGCCAGACGTTACTTTGTGAAATTACTTACTTCTTGATCTTCTTAAATAACCCAGTTTCGTTTTTCTTTAAATCATTGACAATTTTCTGGATCTGCCTACAAGAAGAAAAGAAGGAAAGTATGATCGGTTTCTGTTATTTCTAGATTTTGGTAACATGATTGTATTTACAGACACATATATCAAAAGATGTAACCAAGCTGAGGTTATCAGATGCAGACAACTTGAGTTGCATCATTCAAAAAAGTTTTTTTTTTGTAAAGGACTACAGATAAATCTACTACAATATTTTAACAGAAAAATGTAACGATTAAAAAAATAAAAATAAAAATAAAAATAAAAAAAAACTGAGATATCGAGCTCTGTACAGCTCCCATTTTTGTAGTTCCTTTCCAGCTTTACCTCATACCTGGCATTAGACCTAACTTTGTTAAAAAAAACATTGGCCCTCATTTACTAACAGCATTCCGACTCTTTTTGTCGGGTTGTGCGCCTAAATTCTGTGTAAATTCTGAATGTGCAACAGAAAAAAACCGACAGAATCAGAAACACTGAGTGGAAAAAAAAAAAATAAAAGTACAAAATGGGCGTAGTTTTGGGGGAAAGAGGCGTGTTCCCTACATTTTATCCAAAATCACTCATCTTTTCTGAAAACCACTCTAAAAATTATGTGAATTTTCTGGGAAGAAAACCCTACACTTTAACGCATCTTTAAAAGTTTCCGAAAACTGGGTAAATAAAAGGTCGGAACAACAAAAAAAAATACAACAAAATCTATACTCTTAATAAATCAGGGCCATTGTGATCGGTGTGGTAAAAAACTTAAAGATCTGCGAAGCATTTACTGCCTTCATGACAAACACCTGGTAGTATACAGGAAATATATTTGAGGAATTGAAAGAAAAACTATTTAGTTAGCTGATTGTGATGAGATAATGCTATAAAGAATAAAGGGAGATTTGCACTGGAAACTGCAATTTAAGACTCTCTCATGTCAAATAGGGAACAATGCAGCCCAAGATTTGCCCCAATCACTGTTCTTACCCACATAGTAGTTCAACCCAAAGCACCAGCCCCCGATTGGGTGACAGTCCCTACACTCACTAAGTGCATGGGGTGCTTAAAAGGAGGGTAAGACAAGCCAGGTCAATACAAAACAGTTAACAGGGAAGGGGCCAGAGGGTCAGAACCAAGAGAACAATGCAACATAAAATCAGAACTGAAGGCAAAAACAGTAACAGGCAGAGGTCATACCAGGAGCGGAAATGCCAGGTCCAAATCAGCAGGCAGAAGGCAGAGCCAGGGAAATAGCAAGATTTAGATACTGTAAACTTAGTGTGCAGCTGTATCTTTAGCCAATAAAGAGTTATGTACAAGATAATCTAAGCCAATCTGTGCAACATACTGTATGTTTAGCCAAGGACAAGTTCTACACAATATAATCCTAATGATGAGCTTTATATGGTAAAGGATTTGTCAAAAAAAAAAAAAAAGATGAACAACATATATTGGGCCAATGAAAAACTCTGAACAGAAGCAAAGGCAATGAAAAATCATATGCAATTTTACATTAGTTGACTGTTATACAAAGTATGTTTAGTTGTTTCTGACTTTTGAATAAGTGATTTGTAAATCCTTTTAAAACTTGTCATGTCAAAAGTTTTGATTGGTTGGAGTCTGGGTGCTGGGACCCCAACCAATCACTAGAACAAGCACTCAGCTAAGCACTTTTCTCCTTGCCACAGGACACTACAGAAAGCCTGACCCTGACTGATCAAAAGTTTTGACATGTTTGTATGGCATGTCAAAAGTTTTTTTTTTTTTTTTTTTTTTTTAAGGACAGGTACACTTTTAGCTGGCATAAACATTAGACATGTGACGGTCAAACCTGTTAGAATTTAGTAGAATTTAAGATGATTTTTTGTCTAGTATTATATTTACCGTAATTTTTCGCCGTATAAGACACACTTTTTCTTCCCCAAAACTGGGGGGAAAAAGTTTGTGCGTCTTATACGGCGAATACACACCTATCGCGGTGGTCCCTGCGGTCATCAACGGCCGGGACCCGCGGCTAATACAGGAAATCACAGATCGCGGTGATGCCCTGTATTAACCCTTCAGACCCGGCGATCAAAGCTGACCGCCCCGTCTGAAGGGAAAGTGACACAAACCCGGCTGCTCAGTCGGGCAGTTCGGGACCGCTGCGGGGAAATCGTGGCGTCCCGAACAGCTTACAGGACACCGGGAGGGACCGTACCTGCCTCCTCGGTGTCTGCTCCGTGCCGGGATCCCCTGCATGGCCAGTACTCTCCTTCAATGTCATCACGTCGCTACGCACGCCGTTCAGTCATCAAATAGGAGCGGCGTGCGTAGCGACGTGATGACGGCGACAGAGAGCGTGAATCCCGGGGAAGAAGACGTCCGGAGCGTCGGAGACACCACGCCAACGGCTGTCCGGGCATGCTGGGAGTTGTAGTTTTGCAACATCTGGTGGTCTGCAGGTTGAAGACCACTGTTGGGTTCAGAATCTTTTTTTTCTTCTAGATTTTGCACCTTTAAAATTGGGTGAGTCTTATATGCCGGTGCGTCCTATAGGGCGAAAAATACGGTACATCTATCAGAGATCCTACAACTGAGGTCCAGGAATATAAAAAGAATATTAGGTTTTTTGTTTAAATATATTTTACAGTATTAGATTATTTATATCCATCTATATTAACAGTTCAAACATGTTCAGACAATAGAGAGCTTTATCCTTTTGTTGCCATCACATACGGATGCCCTAAAGTCCTTGTTTACTGCTCTCATGTACAGGGCTCTCTATGGTCCGGCGATTAACTCATGGCAGCGTTCTGGTTTGAAAACACAGGTATATTTTCAGGACACACAGTGGCTTTTATGCAGCTCCAAATTCTATTATCACTGTTCATATTTCTTCTGTTTTTTTCAAAATATTCCAGGGACAACAGCAAATAGATTCATAAGGTGGTTGTGGAGATTACATAAACTGTGTATGCAATGGAAATGTTTTATAGTTAATCTAATGTGTTGTTTGAATCTAGTAAGAATCCCATATATTTTACCAAACTGAAACACTTGAAAGCTATTATAGGAAAAAACATAGATAGTGACATTACTTACTATAGAAATCACACATGAACCCTTATGGAGCTGTTAAGGGTGTATGGAGCGGACTCAAGCCCACTTTATACTTGGCGGTCCCTGGTGGATTTCAGTAGCTGGGGATTGCTGCTAGTACCCTGTACCTATTAACCATGTAGATGCTGATGTAAAGTTGACAGCAACATCTAAATTGCAGTTATAAATGTCATTGCTGGTGCAGTGGCCTAGATCTCCTGGTTGTAATGATGACTGGTGTCCTGGCAGCCAGAATGCTTACCTAAGTTTCCAGGACTTTTCTATTAATAGAGCAAATAGAAAGCGTGATGCATGGGCCTCAAGTAAAGTCAGGGCCCAGAGTGTCATACTGCTGCTCAGCCAATCACTGGCTGCAGTAATGTTTAGCCTTGGCTAGTGAAAGGCTGAATGGAAGTCTTATGTATTGAGCATGTTCTTCTTCTTGGTGTCGGGGTTCAATACATCACATGCCACTTACCCTATCATTGACCAAGGCAGGACATTGCTGTGGCCAGTGATTAGCTGAGCTGTAGTGTAACGGTCGACCACAAGAAAGTAGAAAAGGGTTCACAGGAGAGGCTGGGAGCAGGATACTGGAGGTGGCTGGGAAGCAGCGGGAGGTAAGTATTTTTTTTTCTTTAAATGAGAGCATTCTGGGCAAGTTTAAAAAACAAAAAAAATTTAAATCCTGGACCACAGACTACCCCTTTAAAAAGTTTTTTTTTCTTGCCAGAATAAATAGGAAATTAATTGGATATGTGTATAAAGCACAGCCATAGCATAGCAAGAGGCACATTTTTTACCCACCTCTATTGGCTATCATTTTATGCTGCCTTAACTAGGAGTCAATGAAGTTATCCCCAGTGGCTTCTACCTACTCCGCCAACCTTGATTGATGAAGGCTAGCGGGATAGGCAGAAGCCACTGTGAACCATCGAACAACACATTATTCAGGCAGCATCATATTGCCCTTGTCTACTACTTCAATTGAGTTATTGCATAAATATCAACATAACTTATGTATACTTATAGTCTTGTAGCAAATAGGTTTAACAGGCAGCAGACCTTCAAGAAAAGAATACGATACTCTCTGCACGATACAATTATGTACCTTCTTGGCCAAACCAGTAATGTCAACTTCACTTTGTGGAATCACACAACTGTACTTCCTTCTAATATTACAGACCTAGTTACAGTCAAGATGACCTTACAATACAGTGTCACTAACAGCAACACTGTTTATTCAAAACAAAAACATTCTACCACAATTAATTATGTTACCAAAAATGGAGTCCTACCAGACCATGACCAGTAGAGTCGGGAGAACATCATTCAGGGAACAATGCTTCATAAAACTTAGCTATTTGCAAAGTGTAAATGATATGTCTATTTACTAAACACACAATTGTTAGAAAATAATGTAACCTAAGTGTTAAGGGTTGAAGCTTTTGTGATGGCCATACATCTCTTCTGTCCACATCTGAATTTCGGCATTTATTTGTGATAGAAATCAAAATGCTCTACCATATCCTTTGCCAAACCAACACCAGCAGCACTCAAAAGAGCTGACTTAAAACTGTTCTATTCATATATGTTATTGAGTCCTAATACACCACAGCTACGCAATAAGACTGCTGTACAAATGAGATGTCACATAGCCATCAGCCTGATATCTGTCTGCTCTGGGACATCTTTACGGTGAGAAAAGGAAATGTTGTTGTGTGGCATTGAGTGCTTTGTATATAAGTACTTGATACTTTACCATATATAGTCCACTTATTAACTGGTTTATTATATTCAGAAATAAAATCAATTGCACAAGTACATGGCTAACAATAGAATATAATACAACTCCATTCATGCTTTCTTCTGGCCAAATGCACCTATTACTGGAGATGGACACAGGGTGGGACTTGGTGCCCAAAGCGCCATTTACAGAGTATACTTCATTGCTTTGAGGTTGGGTTTAGACACAGTATATTGGTCACTATATGGAAGTTGTTTTTGCCCTCAGTTTGGTCATTTTTTATATAGATATTTTTTTTATAATAAAAACCAGGAGTGGAACTGACACAGAAAAAAACTATACTGGAAAGACTTGCACACGTTTTCGGTATTTTGAACCCACTCCTGGCTCTGGTAAAACTTCTGACCAGTAATGAGGACCGAAAGTAGTTCCAATACTGACCAAAATATTGGGTTTCTGAACCCAGCCATAGTGCTTAAAGTTTATCCAGAAAGCTTTCGAATTGACAAACATTTCCATTTCCCGCTTTAGCGCCATGTGTTTCCTTGTGGTACTTTAGCAGCCCCAGGATTCTGTGGCACCTACAGTTTCTATGTTGATACGGCTACCGGACTCCCTTTTACCCAGGCTGGTAAGCCCATGAGGGAGCTGGGACTCTAGGCCAACATACACTTCCTGAAGCCAGCAGATTACACATTCTCTGTATTGTGCATTTACTGTTTTCTAGACTCCTGGCTTTGCTACCCTGCTCGGCTTTTTTTTTTTTTTACTGATGTTACCTCATTGCTTCTTACCTTGGCTCTAGTAATGACCAGTCTACAGATGCTATCCTTGATGTGCCTCTTTGTTATTGGCCTGGCTAGTTGACCCTGCTTGGGTCCTTAGTTGTTCCTGTGTAGGTTTCACCCCTTCCATCTGCACCTATACTACTTCCCAGGGCCCTCCAGCTGCCAAGTCTTCCCAGCCCCTGATGAAGAATCACAGAGCAACGTTATACTATGTGACTCAGGGATTGCTTGGATTACTGGTTGCAAGTTGTAGGTGGGTGAAGGTGGGACCAAAGACGGTAGTTACATTACACCAGGGCCAAGTAGGCACCCTACAACAATGTGTAGTAGAGTCCAATGGTACTTACTCTCCAAAGAAATGTAAAGACAAAACACTTGTTTTACGTTTAGGCATGAACCTATTAAGTTTGTGCGTGGTATTGCAGTTATGTTCCATTCTTAAATGTAAATCAATAATGTAAGGCAAACAATCAATATTAAATATAATACAAAAGAAAATTTAGCTTTAGTATCTGTGTGTGTGCAAGAAATGTTTTCTATTTATAGGAGTCTGGAGGCCAGAACCAGACACCAGATAAATCCAAGCTAGCACCAGTTTTGCTGACATTTGGCTAATTTGCAGGTGCTCATTAAAATAATCACATTTGTCATTATAATTTTTCCATCTTAATAGTTTAAATGAACTTCAGTGTTGTTATTACATAATCCCCCTGTCCCTGGACAATGCAGAGATTGCTGCTTTATAGTCTTTTAGATTTTTTTTTCCCTCGATGCCAGCAGGTTTGTAATTATATAGAGAAAGTCTGGCTGATACACCAAAAAAATGTGAGGCCTAAATTAATATAGAATTCCCCCGCCTATCCAGAAACACAGCTGCAATATACATATTACTAATATGACCAAAATAAGGTAACACAGCTGGTTTAGGTCTATAAATGAGAATATTGGAAACTCTTTTTCATGCTGAGAAACTAAACTTGAAGGACATTAATAAAATTAAAACAGTCATATCTTTATTTTTCATTGTCTACAGCACACATGGCATTTGCTATTTTTTAAAAATATTTTTTTAGGCAGCATAGACTTCTCTACAGGATAGACAGATAAATTGCACATTTTACTGGGAATTCTCTGTGACCTTTTCAGAAGAAGGGGGATGCTGATCTCTGCTTTAAATGGCGGTGAATCAAGTGTTCTCTCTCTCTAGTGTCACCTTTCACTGTTCTCCTGTATGTGCTGAGAAGAAAAGGCATTACAGGGAAATGATCTAAACTGAGCAATAACTCTACGATTAGTTTTAACCCTACTAGCCAGAATAGAAACTGCAAATTTTTAGGATTACTATAAAATACAGAGTATAAGAGTAAAATTGAAAATTAGAAAAAAAAAAAAAATTACCAATAATTCTTAGGAATGGTTAACAGTTATTTCTGATGACACATTTCCTTTAAATACAGTAGTCTAAACAACAAGAACTAACTCCGATCCCAGGACAAAAAAAAAATAAATAAAAAAAAAAAAATCTATGAGCCAGAGGTTTAAAGGGGTACTCCCGTGGAAAACTTTTTTTATTTTTTTTTAAATCAACTGGAGCCAGAAAGTTAAACAGATTTGTAAATTACTTCTATTAAAAAATCTTAAGTACTTTTTAGGGGCTGTATACTGCAGAGGAAATGCTTTACTTTTTAGATCTGATGTCATGACCACAGTGCTCTCTGCTGAACTGTAAGTCTTAATGTTTTCACACACTGTTGTTGGTATTTTGGCCCATTCCTCCATGCAGATCTCTTCTAGAGCCGTGATGTTTTGGGGCTATTGTTGGGCAACACGGATTTTCAACTTCCTCCTAAAGGTTTTCTATAGGGTTGAGATTTGGAGACTGGCTAGGCCACTCTAGGGCCTCAAAATGCTTCCTATGAAGCCACTCCTTTGTCACCCGGGCGGTGTGTTTGGTATCATTGTCATGCTGAAAGACCCAGCCACGTTTCATCTACAATGCCCTTGCTGATGGAAGGAGGTTTTCACATGTGTGGTGGCGGGGTGTGTGGTGCAGGGCAGATGTTGTTACCCTAGGGGCAGATGGCATTAACCCCTCATTTGTGATGCCAGGGCGTGGTTTAGCCTATAACCACCCGAAGATATACTGCTGGATCCTGGGCTAGGCACGGTGGGCAATAAAGACTCCGAAGCCAAGTTACGAACAACGGTAGCTTTACTGAGGGTAAACAGTTGAAAAAGTCTATACAGTTCAGCCAGGACCCAAAAGGAGGTGACCAGTGATGCAGAGACCTTAAGGGCTTGCTGGGACTTGTAGTAGGACTGGACAATTGAATGCAGACCACGCTGACTGGACAGATGACAGGGACTGACTTGACTTGACTCATAAAGCTGTGACTTTAGCTTACTTGACTTGATGGTGGCTGCAGGACTGGACTTTGGAGGTCTCCAACACTCTGGACACACACTAGGCACGACTGCACTGGACCTCATCTGGAAGCAAGAGCAGAGCTCAAAGAGAGAGAGAAGCTAGCTCCACCCATGGCTTATATGGGGGAGACTAGCAGGGAGCCCATAGGTCACTCTTGGGATCACCTGGTCACTGGTACCTCCTGGTAACAATCACATGACATATCACATGGTATAACTCTTAAAGCAACATTACATTTTATAACACTTTACATGGTAAAACATATTTACAAATGGGGAAACAAGATCCCCCTGCACTTGTTTCTCCCTGGGGACACTGAAGGAGGCTGCCTGACAGGACAGCAGGAGCACGGGGTAACACCTCCTGTACTGGGCCACCACACATTGCCCCATTCGTTCATTCCTTTACATGGATCAGTTGTCCTGGTCCCTTTGCTAAAAAAACGCCCCAAAGCATGATGTTTCCACCCCATGCTTCACAGTAGGTATGGTGTTCTTTGGATGCAACTCAGCGTACTTTCTCATCCAAACATGACAAGTTGAGTTTTTACCAAAAAGTTCTACTGTTGTTTCATCTGACATTCTCCCAATTCTCTTCTGGATCATCCAAATGCTCCCTAGCAAACTTCAGAGGGGCCCGGACATGTACTGGCTTAAGCAGGGGGACACATCTGACACTGCATGATTTGAGTCCCTGGCCGCATAGTATGTTACTGATGGTAGCCTTTGTTACTTTGGTCCCAGCTCTCTGCAGGTCATTCACTAGGTCCCCCGTGTGGTTCTGGGATTTTTTTCTCACTGTTCTTGTGATAATTTTGACACCACGGGGTGAGATCTTGCATGGAGCCCCAGATCGAGGGAGATTATCAGTGGTATTCACAGTGCTATTACAGATTCAATCTACAGTTTTGTTTCTAGTGTCCTTCGACAGCTCTTTGGTCTTGGCCATAGTGGAGTTTGGAGTGTGACGGTTTGAGGTTGTGGACAGGTGTCTTTTATACTGATAAGTTAAGTTCAAACAGGTGCCATTAATACAGGTAATGAGTGGAGGACAGAGGAGACTCTTAAAGGGGTACTCCGCCCCTAGACATCTTATCCCCTATCCAAAGGATAGGGGATAAGATGTCAGATCGCCACGGTCCTGCTGCTGGGGAGCCCCGGGATCCCCGCTGCGGCACCCCGCTCTCATTACAGCACAGAGCGAGTTCGCTCTGCACGTAATGACGGGCAATACAGGGGCCGGAGCATCACTACATCACGGCTCCGCCCCTCATGACGTCACTGCCCGCCCCTTTCAATACAAGTCTATGGGAGGGGGCGTGGCGGTCATCACGCCCCCTGCCATAGACTTGCATTAAGGGGACGGGCCGTGATGTCACGAGGGGCGGAGCCATGATGTCACGCTGCTCCGTCCCCTGTATCGCCCGTCATTAAGCATAGAGCGAACTCGCTCTGTGCTGTAATGATAGTGCGGTGCCGCAGCGGGGATCCCGGGGCTCCCCAGCAGCAGGACCGTGGCGATCTGACATCTTATCCCCTATCCTTTGGATAGGGGATAAGATGTCTAGGGGCGGAGTACCCCTTTAAAGAAGTTACAGGTCTGTGAGAGCCAGAAATCTTGCTTGTTTGTAGGTGACCAATTACTTATTTAACTGAGGAATTTACCAATTAATTCATTAGAAATCCTACAAGGTGATTTCCTGTATTCTTTCTCCCATTCTGGGTCTCATAGTGGAGGTGTACCTATGATGAAAATTACAGGCCTCTCTCATCTTTTTTAGTGGGAGAACTTGCACAATTGGTGGCTGACTAAATACTTTTTTCCCCCACTGTACAAATCTGTTTAACATTCTGACACCAGTGGATTTATAATAATTGTTTTTCACCAGAGTACCCCTTTAAAGGAGCAGATGTCAGTACATCAGAGGGGTTCTCCAGCCTCATATTAGATCAGCAGGGGTCTGACTCCCCACCAGTCATCAGCCTCTTTGCATTGACACATTTAAATGATTTATAATCAGGTTTTGTTTCTTATGTTATGGAATAAAGATGGCATCAAATACAGGAATAAGCAGACATGTCTGTTACAGTTTATTTTCCAAATAGTTTGTCTCCAGCTGTTGCAAAAACTACAAATTCCAGCATGCCCAAATAGGCAAAGGCTGTCCAGGCATGCTGAAAGTTGTATTTTTGCAACAGCTAGAGACACACTGTTTGGAAAACACTGATCTAATCTAAATTACACAGTCTAAGGCCCTTTTTAAAATGATTATTATTAATTATTTTGTGAATTAGGGCCAAATGCTCGATTGTCGGCCATTGGCCGATCATCTCCCGATGTTATTGGGGATGTGCGGCCGGGGGCTAAATGCGGCAAAAGGGTGCACAGACTGTAATAGACTGGTTAAAATAGTGCTGATCCAGGAGATTGCTACTTGTATCAGGCATCAATGTAAATTTTTTGATGCGTTTGGTCCATTATGTCGAAATTTTTTTGGCAAAAGTGTTACATAATGGCACAATATTTTAATGCAATTTGTGCAGTTGAAGTTAAATATTGACATTATTGCTGCAATTTTGCTAAAATAATGTAAAATCACAGGAAATCAATAATGCATCAGTAATGCGGAAAATGCACACCATGTGGAGACAGCTTCAGGCTGTGTAATGGAGCCCTTAGAATTAGGATATGTGCACATGGCGGAATGTTCCCCGGGAAAGCTTCAGGGCAGACATTCTACTGGCTCAAGGACTGCTCGGATATGCGCTCTCTCTTTAAACGGCAATGCATTTCTGAGCAGATTCTGCAGAAAGAATTGACATGTCAATTCTTTCTGTGAAGTTCAAACTGGAATTCCCACGGTGGAAACATCTGTGCACGGTGCAGTAGAATCCCATGAAAAAAGGGGGATCTGCTGCAACGGAATTTCTGAGCAGATATTTCCATCAGATTCTGCTGTGTGAATGAGGCCTTAAAGGGGTACTGCAGCCAAAATTTTTAACTTATACCCTATCCACGGGGGTCCGACCACTGGGACCCACCACGATCTTGTGAACGGGACCCGACTGAGTGAGGAGCTCTATTGATTTTTATGGGAGCTCTGAGTCCAGCGCTCAGGGATCATCAGCATTTCGATAGAAGTGAATGGAGCATATGGGGTCTACCTTTAGATGACACGTGCTCCTCACTGAGCAAGACAGGGTCCCGTTCCGGAGATCGCAGGGGGTCCTTGCAGTCGGACCCGTGCCCCCCCCACCCCCGGACAGCTACTTATCCTCTATCCTGTGGACCCCTTTAAGAACTTCTAAGTAAATCTGCTCCATAAAGTAAATGTAGCATTTATAAAACACCCAACATGCTATTTATTTATTTATTTTTTGCAGCAATTGCTTTTTTTTTTTTTTTTTAAATCATCATGGAGGTATTCTCAGCTTAAATCATTGCCTCTGGGGGACAATACCCAAGTAATACAGTGCAGCATCGAGTGGCATAGGTATGATGAAGTAATATGGCGCTCTAGAGACTGCACGTGGCACTATACAGTCTCCTCCGTTTGCAAAATACCTACTGCCGTATTCACACATGGCATTTCTATCACTTGCTGATATTTCCACTGAACTGTGTGGAATCATTGCGGCTTTTTCAAATCTGTGAAAAAAAATTAAATAAACTGTGCAAAAAAAAATAAAAAAAATAAACTGTGCAAAAAAAAGAACCCTGTGTGAACTGACCTTAAAAATATTTAACATACATGGTAGGACAGGTTCAAACCACATTACTGCTCTCTAACTGTAGGACAGAAAGATGTAAAAAAAATTATCTTTCTGTACGTCAACTGTACATATATATATATATATATATATATAATATGATATATTTATTTAAATGTGTGCCTGTAATAAAAATAAATTATATACGCAGAAAAAAAAAAATTATCTTTCTGTACGTCAACTATACATTATTTATAAAAAAAAATTTTTTATATGTATATTAGTAACGAGAATATTGTGTAATAATATATATATATATATATATATATATATATATATATATATATATTTAAATGTGTTCCTGTAATAAATAAATACAATATATATATATATATATATATATATATATATATATATATATATATATATATACATACATACACACACACACACACACACACAAAAAAAAGCCAAAAAAAAAACAAACAAAAACAAACACACAACACATTTAAAAAGATAAAGCATATGGTAAATGGTAGGCAAGGGATAGACATGAAAACATTTCTCACTACTGCTGCTTTTAGCTGGGATCCTGCTGTAGATATGCAGGCAGACTGCTGTTGCCAAACTACAACTCCCAGCATGCCCGGACAGCCAACAGCTGTCCGGGCATGCTGGGAGTTGTAGTTTTGCAACTCTCACTGCTGTATAATGTTTCAGTCAGATCATATAAATTTACTGCATTCATATATGAAGCACAACTCTTTGTTACTCTATTTAAAAAGGCTTTATGGAACAAATTGTAATATATATATATATATAAAAAGTTACCCCCATCAAAAAATAAATAAAAAAAACAACTGCAAGTGAACATTGCCTTTCCTCAACACACCTGACATTCCTACTATAGAACATAATACATTCACTTCTGATCTTTAACTTGCTACATTTCCTTCCTGAATATCAATGCCGATAAGAAAAAAGGGAACTTTGCAAAAAAAAAAAAAAAAAAAAAATACATTTTTTATATTTTTTTATTTATGGAGTCAGTTTCCTTCTGATGTGTCATCGGCTGCAAATCAAATACCGTAGTAAAAAATAACAAAATCCAAATCTCACCTCCCAGCTGGAGCAGTGATCTTAGTGATTTTCTCCATATTCCCAATGAGCTGCAGGAAGCATAGGTGTCGGTGTTATAACCCTGCGATGGTCTGCGAGCTCCTGTGCCCTGGTGGAGTTCCCATACATGTGACCGTGCGCTTTCCTCTCTCTAGCGTTTAATACACACACTTCATAGAAGTAAAACTCGCTCGTTCACATAGTGTCAAGTTTCTATTTTGTCACATGACCTTTTTTTTTTTTTCTTTCCCTCCCAGCCTATCCAGAATAATCCTAGACAAACATTCAAGCATTTACCTTGGTGGGTGTGAACCTGCAGCTATAGCTTCTCTTCCTGCCGGCACGACAACTCACCTACCACTCCCGATTAGGGTCTGAAGCTGTGTTCAGTCATTTAGTTTACATTGAAATCTGCAGCATCAAATCTGCACAGAATACTGTACGTGTGAATAGACCATTAATGTGATTTTTTTTTTTTTAAAGAATTACCATATTTTTCGCCGTATAAGACGCACTTTTTCTTCCCCAAAACTAGGTCTTATACGGCGAATACATACCTATCGCGGCGGTCCCTGCGGCCATTAACGGTCGGGACCCGCGGCTAATACAGGACATCACCGATCGCGGTGATGCCCTGTATTAACCCTTCAGACGCGGCGATCAAAGCTGACCACCGCTTCTGAAGGGAAAGTGATACTAACCCGGCTGTTCAGTCAGGCTGTTCGGGACCGCCGCGATTTCGGTCCTGAACAGCCCGACTGAATAGCCGGGTTAGTGCTTACAGGACACCGGGAGAGACCTTACCTGCCTCCTCAGTGTCTTCTCCGTTCAGGGATCCCCTGTATGGCCGGCGCTCTCCTTCCTCGTCATCACGTTGTCGCGTATGTGCGTCGGCGTGTGTAACGACGTGATGGCGGCGACGGAAAGCGAGGATACCCGGCCGGCAGCAGAGACGTTCTGGAGCGACGGGGACACGGCGACTGCGATGGAGCGACATCCAGGGCAGCGGTGACGGGTCCAGAGCGGAGTTGGGACACGTGAGTATTACCTCCTATGCAGTGGTCTTCAATCTGCGGACCTCCAGATGTTGCAAAACCACAACTCCCAGCATGCCCGGACAGCCGTTGGCTGTCCAGGCATGCTGGGAGTTGTAGTTTTGCAACATCTGGAGGTCCGCAGATTGAAGACCTTTATTGGGTTCAAAATCTTAAATTTTTTTTTAGATTTTGCACCTATAAATTGGGTGCGTCTTATACGCCGGTGCGTCCTATAGGGCGAAAAATCCGGTAAACAAAAGAAACAATTCAACAATGAATTTGGAATGTAATTTAGAACAAGTTAATATATATTCGTCCATAAAAAGACAATGCTATTAATAATGCATGTGTTGTAGAAATGTTGCATTACATATAAACTTATGATCGTTTATGTCATAACATCATTTAGCCTAAAGATACTAAATGTTTAACATCAAAATTTCCAATATTAGTTCGTAGTTATAAAAGGCTGAAGGCTTTATTAAAGGGGTACTCCGGTGCTTAGACATCTTATCCCCTATCCAAAGGATAGGGGATAAGATGCCTGATCGCTCGAGTCTCGCTGCTGGGGACCCCCATGATCTTGCACGCGGCACCCCGTTTGTAATCAGACCCCGGAGCGTGTTCGCTCCGGGTCTTATTACCGGCGACCACAGTGCCGACGGCGTGTGATGTCACGCTCCGCCCCTCAATGCAAGCCTACGGGAGGGGGTGTGATAGATGTCACGCCCCCTCCCATAGACTTGTATTGAGGGGCGGAGCGTGAGGTCACACAGGGGCGGAGGCGTGACGTCACACGCCACCGGCCCCGTGATCGACAGTAATCAGACCCGGAGCGAACACGCTCAGGAGACTCATTACAAACTGGGTGCCACGTGCAAGATCACGGGTGTCCCCAGCAGCGGGACCCCCGCAATCAGGCATCTTATCCCCTATCCTTTGGATAGGGGATAAGATGTCTAAGCACCGGAGAACCCCTTTAAAGGGGTACTACGGTGGGAAAAAAAATGTTTTTTTCTTAATCAACTGGTGCCAGAAAGTTAAACAGATTTCTAAATTACTTCTATTCAAAAATCTTAATCCTTCCAGTACTTATCAGCTGCTGAATACTACAGAGGAAATTATTTTCTTTTTGGA
Organism: Hyla sarda; assembly: GCF_029499605.1. NCBI lineage: Eukaryota > Metazoa > Chordata > Amphibia > Anura > Hylidae > Hyla > Hyla sarda. Next base: position 64,378,793 of record NC_079195.1, on the reverse strand, counting down.
ACACAGTGCTCTCTGCCGACATCACGAGCACAGGGCTCTCTGCTGACATCTCTGTCCATTTTAGGAACTGTCCAGAGCAGCATATGTTTTCTATGGGGATTTTCTCCTACTCTGGACAGTTCTTAAAATGAACATAGATGTCAGCAGAGAGCACTGTGCCCTCACCCTGGCGTCATGCATAGCAAGGGTTAACAAGCACCCTTTATTACCTGCACAGCTGCACTCCCCATACCCTACACCCCCCAAGCTACCACACTTATAGGCAGGAAGTGTGAGGAAAACTTCATCCAGCCAACTACTGTGTCTTGACAGGAGGGTGGGGGCTAGGTCAGTGAGGGGTTTACACAGACAAGCACCATGTGATTCCTGGCTTCACAGCTCCCCTCCCCCTCTCCTGTGTGCTGTGAGAGAAGCTGAGTGAAGATTGCTGTAGATCTTATTACTAACTGCTGCCATTCAAAGCATAACATGATTTATTGCTGGAGGAAGGATGAAAAGACCTGTACAGTGTGTGAGCTGCAGTGTGAACATGCACACAGAAATTGAAAGCAGTTGGCTGGCAGCCATTACACAGAGCTGCACTGTCTTCGGGGAGTTGTAGTCTGTGCTGCAAACAAGGAAAATAAGAATTTAGGAGACAACAGGGGCCACAGGAGCTTCCAAAACCACATGAATAACTACAGGGGACACAGAATAGGTATTGTGGTGGCTTTGGGGAATTGTTATATTACTTCCCCAGAGTACCCCTTTAAGTTCTATGGAATTCAATAGTAAAACATCCATTGTTGCACATATAATGTAAAATACTGGCCATAATTTCATGACAAATTTATTTCATATTATTTAATGTTCTGTATTCTTTGCCGATTTTGGATAAAAAAATAATAATAATAAAATTGTCCCTAAAGGACAACTGCAGTCATAACAACTTATAAGTGTCTGATCACGGGGGTCCGGGACCCCCGGGATCTCCTGCAAGGAGCCCCGGCATTGCCGCTTTGTCAACCTGCATGAACGCTGCCTCCCCGCCTCTCCCATAGAACTACATGGAGGAGGCGTGTCGGGCGTGGCATCATGCTGCAGCCAGCACGCCATGGCAGAGCCGAGATCCCGTGCAGGAGATCGCGGGGGGTGTCCCAGTGGTCGGACCCCCCTCGATCAGACACTTATCCCCCTATCCTGTGGATAGGGGATAGGTTATCATAACTGCAGATTTCCTTTAAATTCTTAAAACACTATTTCAACCAGTTTATAGAGCTTTGGAAATTTTTTTGTTTAACTGCTTAAAAAAATGAACATAGCCTCAGAGGTTAACCTCTTAGAGACCGCTTATAGGTGACTTTATGGTGGGGACTTAAGGACGCTAGGTTGGCATCTTTCTATGCTGCCCAGCCTGGGTCCTCCTCATGCCCACAGACTACAAGGGCTCCTGACTGCTGCCAAGGACTTCTGCCTGTCAGCAGAGGATGCAGTGCAATGCATCTGGCAAACATAAGGCAGAGCAGGAACGGTGGGGAGGCAAGTTTAATTCATCTTTTTAAGGGGATCATTGTTACTGACTGCAAAGGGGGCATATTAATGGCTACAGAGGGGGCATATTAATGACTGCAAAGGGGGCATATTACTGGCTGTAGAGGGGGCATATTACTGGCAACAGAGGGGTAATATTACTGGCTACAGAGGGGGCATATTACTGGCTGTAGAGAGGGCATATTACTGGCAACAGAGGGGTAATATTACTGGCTATAGGGGGGCATATTACTGGCTGCAGAGGGGGCATATCACTGGCTACAGAGGGGGCACATTAATGGCTACAGAGGGGGCATATTACTGGCTACAGAGGGGGCATATCAATGGCTACAGAGGGGGCATATTACTGGCTGCAGAGGGGGCATATTAATGGCTACAGAGGGGGCATATTACTGGCTATAGGGGGGCACATTACTGGCTGCAGAGGGGGCATATTACTGGCTACAGAGGGGGCACATTAATAGCTACAGAGTGGGCATATTACTGGCTATAGGGGGGCACATTACTGGCTGCAGAGGGGGCATATTACTGGCTGCAGAGGGGGCATATTACTGGCTACAGAGGGGGCACATTAATGGCTACAGAGGGGGCATATTACTGGCTACAGAGGGGGCATATTACTGGCTACAGAGGGGGCATATTACTGGCTGCAGAGGGGGCATATCAATGGCTACAGAGGGGGCATATTACTGTCTACAGAGGGGGCATATTACTGACTACAGGGGAGTGCATATTTCTGGCCATTATTATTAGTTTTTTATTCTTTTTTTTATTTAGTTTTGTAACAGAATATTGCTATACTGCTTTTAGTGGCAATGTGACCTTGTTTCTATTTGTGATATGCGGTGTGATCTCTAATGTGACCATATACAGTATCATGATTTGACTTGATGTGACTTTCTGCAGGATTTTGTTATCCCATTAAAGATATTGGGTAGCAAAATCAGCTGGGAAAAATCTGCAGCAAAATCCTATGCAAACTCATCATGTGTGAACATACACCTAGGGCTCGTTAACACTGCGGATATTCAGGTGGGGAAGTCCCGCCCAGCTGAATGTCTGCTTGTAGCAGGCTCCACCAACATTGATATCAGTAGGACCATGCACTGCAGCAGCAGAATCGTATTAAACAAACAATGGGACTCTGCTGCAAGGGGATTTCCCTGGTGGAATGTCCACAGTGTGGACGGACCCTAAGTAAATATTTGTGTTTCTTCTTTTACAATAACTTAACCTTAAGGTATTTGCTCCTCTAAAGTTTAAACATTTGTGAAGCCTTCAAGGACATCACTATTGATTCACAGATGGAAAACAAACAATAACAGTATATCAAAAGCTACTTGGCCGTTCTGGAGCAGAAGCAGCCAAGTTTACAATGTTGGTTCAGGGCTTATTTGCCCATGGAGACACAGACAGTTGCCACAGTGAAGTATGCATTGAGAACACATTAATGTGAAGTGTTACATTCCCCCCCCCCCCCAGAAAAAAGCAGCTACTTTACTATTAGTCTGTGATCCCTACCACCGGCATCCCGTCATTGAGATTTGTAAGCTGTAGGTCTAAACTGGACTGTAGCCAACAACATGCCAGAAAAGGATGCATGCCCGCACAGGCCGGCGCAATGCAATGATGTCATCGAATTTACATCTGTGGAGCTGTTAACTTCAAAAGTCTTCAGACTTTGTTTGTGATGGGAAGAGGGCTAAGCGAGAATTACTTTAAAGGTTCCTTTAAATAAACTTTTGATATATCATAGAGACATATCCCTCATTCCCAGTGGCATTTTTACCACTAGGCCAACAAGGCCGAGGCCTTGAGTGGCAGTTTGAAGGGGGCTAAAAATGCATCCCCAATACACCACTGCCTGCACTGTTGCTTAGACAGGAAGGGAGGATCTGAGCCATGGATCGGTGTAATCCAACTCCCGTCATCTTCTTAGCTGACACTCCCCACTGGTCTATCATTCTGCCCATCTCTGGGAGATTGCCCCCATCCTGCCAGCCTCCAACCATTTCCATGAGGAAAACTGGCGCTGCCAGAGGAGAAGAAGAGAGAAGAGGCTTCAGTGACTCAGGAGCAGGAGGAGAAGCTAGTGGAGGAGGCAGTAGCCTTAAAGGGGTACTCCACCGCACACATCTTATCCCCTATCCAAAGGATAGGGGATAAGATGTTAGACCAGCGGCTGGACCCCCACGATCTCTGGGCCGGCACCCGATGACTGGCAATGCAGGCCACCACACCCCCTCCATTCAAGTCTATGGGAGGAGGCGTGACGGCTCTGTACTAGCCATCACGCCCCCTCCCATAGACATGAATGGAAAGGGCGTGGTGTGACATCACAAACGCGGAAGCTGCAAGCTTCCATGTTCCAGACGCCACAGCTGCCGGTCTTGAGATTGCGGGGGTCCCTAGCGGCAAGACCCCCACAATCTAACATCTTATCTTCCATCCTTTGGGTAGGGAATAAGATGTGTGTGGTGGAGTACCCCTTTAAATCAGCAAGTCTGCACAGACTATGATGAGGTGAACAACCCCATTAAAGGAGTATCAAGATGGGCGAATCAAAGCTGACGAAGTTGAATTCGTTCAGAATTTCATGAAAAATTTTAAACAAATCCGAATTTCCTTGCACTTCGTTGTAACAAATCACTTAATTCACTATGTTTTGTGCGGGCTGGGGGGGACTAAAATGGCGTCTACACGTGTGAGGACATGGGGCAAGAAAGTCTGGGAAAGCGGGTAGGTGGGATCACCCTGAATCACATGGCAGCCTATCAGCAGCCAGCCAGCCCTGTGATGTCACACCCCTATATATTCAGCAGCCATTGCCAAAGACCATCACCTCAAGCCCGCATTCGTTCTGGCTCGAGAGAGAACAGACACTGTGTGGTCACTAATTAGTGTTACTGACATTACAGATCAGTACATGGGAAATCCATTGATCTCAAGCCGGCATCACTGCAGGCAGGCAGGGAGAGTTTAGAAGTCGTTTCATAGTGTGCCAATTGAGATCATCACAGGAAGCACTGCCCATTCAAAGACTTCATACCATAGTGCAGGTTCAACCATAGTGCAGGCAGGGACAGTTCAGAGAGAGAGAGAGAGAGAGAGAGAGAGAGAGAGATAGAGAGAGTACGCTTTTTCTCTATCGGCTCCATTGGGGGACACAGACCGTGGGTGTATGCTGCTGTCTCTAGGAGGTGTGACGCTATGGCAACAAGAAAGTCGGCTCCTCCCAGCAGGATATACCCGCCTCCAGGCCCTGAGCTAATCAGTTTAAGCTTAGTGTCTAAGGAGGTGGACATGGTCTGGAGTTCTCTCCAGACCAGGTCTTATGTTTTATTATTTTCCTAGTTAGGGAATGTGTTTTTTATTCCGTTTTCTTTCCTTTTTTCAGGTGGGGACTCAGGAAGTGCGGCTCACTGTTTCCCCATTGCGAGTAAGGGGGCACAGACATTACGTATATGCGCTGTTCACCCCCTCTTGCCAACAGTCAGTGCCTGAGTTTGTACCTCATGGGTCCGGGTCACCCTATCTCCCTGCTCGCCTCGCTCGCACATGGTAGCCTGGCGTGATGCAGTTAACTAAAGCTGACTGAAGACTTCATAGGAAGACTTCATGAGGTAAGTTCTTCAGACTGAGGTGAGTATTTCCCCCTTTTAGGTATGGAATTGCAACCTCTGGAGACCCCTAGTTTTTGGCCCACTCTTTATTTTATCACAAGAGGGGCTTGCAGCCTTCTCTTAGTTTCAGGTTTGAGGACATATGGAGAGAGAGATATAGGGATATGGCAGAGACAGGGATCAAATATTTACAGACAGTACATTGGTGTGAGGACTGTGTTCAGGCACCATGGCTAGCTCACTCCCTCAGCAGCCGTGGCTGCCGACTTTCACTTGAGAGTGCCGGCTTCAGTCTTAGCCATATCTCGCGCCTGTCTCTCCTTCCCGTGGGCAGCGTGTAAAAGCTGCCAACGGTGTTTTCACCCGCTCTCTTCCCATTTGCGCTCGCACATGCGACCGCATATGGGCTTAGAGCTGAGAGCGGGCGCCATTATCTCCCGGCCTCAGGTCTCAGCCGCGGGCTCCGCACAGTCTTAAGCCCCGCCCATCTGCCAGCCGCGGCTGTGACTTTTACTATTCTGATTATGCAGCTTCGGCTGCATATCGCTGTTATCGGCAGCGGAGACAGCCGGAGGTATGTTCGCCCGCTCCCTTCCCCTGTCATTCACATATGCGTTTGGGGCCGGGAGCGGGCGCCATTATCGGCCGTATGTACTTTGTCTGCGGGCCCTGTACGGAATTAGCTCCGCCCACCGTGGCCGGCGGGCATTCCCCAGAGCAAGTCATCAGTACTGTGTGCGTGCAGAGGGATTTTTAGGGCTAATCAGGATGCCCTTGTTGGGTGAGACTTGTGTCCATGCCCAGACAGATTCCTCCCTCTAAACAGCTCAGGAGGTTACTTTTTACACCTTCAGGGGCTGTATCGCTGAAATGTATGGTTCTGCTGAACCCATTGGTTCTACCTACACACTGCTTCCCCAGACTCCCCTGTGAAGGGCTCCAGTTCTGTGGGGATTGCCTTTGGAGGGATCCTCCCTACTCCGGCCCTCCAGAGGGTCCCTCTCTTCCCTATACTGACGCTCTTGCAGCGTCATAAGGATGTTTCATCTGACTCATCCCCGAGTCTCCTGGCAGGCACGGGCGCTCCCCTCAAAGGCATCGCCCTGTTACTCCAGCTAGTAGCAAGCGTCGTTCCCCTGGAGGACGCTCCTATGGTCGCCGCTCTGGCTCTCCAGACCCACGTACCAGGTCAGTTTCTCCCTCTTCCAGGACCACCTCACACGTCCCCATTCACCTGGAGAACTTGGGGTTGAAGTTTCCAATTCGGCCTCTGAATCAGAGGACCGCATGGATATGTCGGACATGGTGCACTCATTGGTTTCGGCCATAAGAGACACCTTCCATCTAGAGGACCCAGATACTTCGGACGTGGTTCCAGAAGTTACCTTTCATTGTGCCCGACCATCACAGGAAGCACTCCCCATTCAAAGACTGCAAACAACCATAGTGCAGGCAGGGAAAGTTTAGAGAGAGAGAGAGAGAGAGAGAGAGAGAGTACGCTTTTTTCTACACAAAAAAGAAATTCAAAAAGGAAACAATTTCCTCTGTAGCATACAGCTGCTAAAAAGTTTCAAAAGGATTAAGATTTTTTAATAGAAGTAATTTACAAATCTTTTTAACTTTCTGGCACCAGTTAAAAAAATAAATAAAAAAAAGAAGTTTTCCACCGGAGTACCCCTTTAATTGCATGTTCCCCTGTCTGTGATCACCAGGACACTGCACTGGATGCCCAAAAAATGCTGTGTATAATGTGATGTAAAAATAGGTACACCGGTATAAATTCAATTACCAGCGAGCAATATTAAAAACAAGATGGATCCCAGTAGTATTTTCCGACAATTTCCACCGTCCAATAATTATGGATTCATCAGGGAACCAAACATAATAGCAACATATGGCTTAACATTAGTGTTGAGCGGCATAGGCCATATTCGAATTTGCGAATATTCGCGAATATATGGACGAATATTTGTCAAATATTCGCGAATATTCGAAATATTCTCGTTTTATTTCAGCGTATGCGAAAAATTCGCGTATGCGAAAAGTAACACATGCGAAAATTAGCATATACAAAAATTAACATAAGCGGAAATTGGCATATGCAAAAATTCGGACGCCAGTCTCACACAGTAGTATTAGAGCCTTCTTTACACCACACAAGCTGGAAGCAGAGAGGGGTGATCACTGTGATGTGTACTGTGAAAAAAAAATAAAAATTAAAACGAATATTCGTAATTACGAATATATAGTGCTATATTCGCGAATATTCGCAAATTCGCGAATATGCGAAATTCGCAAATAAAATTCGCTTTGCGAATATTCGCGAGCAACACTACTTAACATATAGTCCAATTCAATAAACTGAGGCAGCACTCAACAGATATACAGTTGTCCTTAATATCTAGCACCTGGCTTATTGATGAAAATCAAACCATATCTAAATACAGTATAGACCCATAGCAATATACTTAGTGTTAGTATAAAATACAGGGTGGGCCATTTATATGGATACCTCTTAATAAAATGGGAATGGTTGGTGCTATTAACTTCCTGTTTGTGGCACATTAGTATATGTGAGGGGGGAAACTTTTCAAGATGGGTGGTGACCATGGCGGCCATTTTGAAGTCGGACATTTTGAATCCAACTTTTGTTTTTCCAATAGGAAGAGGGTCATGTGATACATCAAACCTATTGGGAATTTCACAAGAAAAACAATGATGTGCTTGGTTTCATTTCATTTTATTTACAAGTTTCTGACCACTCATAAAATGTGTTCAATGTGCTTCCCATTGTGTTGAATTGTTAATGCAACCCTCTTCTGCCACTCTTCACACACTGATAGCAACACCGCAGGAGAAATGCTAGCACAGGCTTCCAGTAACCTTAGTTTCAGGTGCTGCAGAATGGGCAAAACAAAAATTGGAACAGGACCCTCAGTTTACGCAGAAGATTTTGTTCAGTGATGAGGCAAACTTTTATGTGAATGGTGAAGTTAACAAACAAAACCACCGCTATTGGTCTGACACTAACCCACATTGGATAGATCCCTCCAAGACTGTTGGAACACAAAAATTGATGGTATGGTGTGGTATATGGGGTACAAAGATAGTGGGGCCATTCTTCATGAATGGAAACCTCAAGGCCACTGGATATGCGAAATTGCTAAATGATGATGTGTTTCCCTCTTTATGCACTGAAGCTGGCACGTTCCCTGAGTTTATCCAGCAAGATGGTGCACCACCACATTATGGGTGTCAGGTCCGAGCATTCCTACCGTGTTTCTCCGAAAATAAGACCGGGTCTTATATTAATTTTAGTCACAAAAAACACACTAGGGCTTATTTTCAGAATAGGGCTTATTTATTTATGGGGGGGGGGGGGGGCTGCAGGAGTGTTGAGGATGGGGGGCTGTGGGAGTGTGGAGGATGGGGGGCTGTGGGAGGGTGGGGGGCTGTAGCAGTGTGGAGGATGGGGGGCTGTGGGAGTGTGGAGGATGGGGGGCTGTTGCAGTGTGGAGGATGCCGCACCCCCATATGCTACAGCCCCCCATCCTCCCACATCCGCATTACTGGCGGCCACGGTCCGGATCTGGACCGCGGGCCGCCAGTTGAGTACCCCTGGCCTAGGTCTTATTTTCGGGGTAGGGCTTATATTGCAGCCCACCCCGAAAATCCAGTTAGGGCTTATTTTCGGGGTAGGATGTATTTTCGGGGAAACAGGGTAGATGAACAGTTTCCTGGAAAGTGGATTGGTCGTCGTGGGCCAGTTGAATGGCCCCCAAGGTCTCGCGATCTGACCCCCTTAGACTTTTATCTTTGGGGTCATCTGAAGGCAATTGTCTATGCTGTGAAGATACGAGATGTGCTGCACCTGAAACTATGGATACTGGAAGCCTGTGCTAGCATTTCTCCTGCGGTGTTGCTATCAGTGTGTGAAGGGTGGAAGAAGAGGTTGCATTGACAATCCAACACAATGGGCAGCACATTGAACACATTTTATAAGTGGTCAGAAACTTGTAAATAACTCATGAAAGAATAAAGTTACGTTAAAACCAAGCACATCATTGTTTTTCTTTGATGTGTCACATGACCCTCTTCCTATTGAAAAAACAAGTTGGATTCAAAATGGCAGCCCTGGTCACCACCCATCTTAAAAAGTTTCCCCCCTCACATATACTAATGTGCCACAAACAGGAAGTTAATATCACCAACCATTCCCATTTTATTAAGGTGTATTGATATAAATGGCCCACCCTGTACAATGGTGCCAGCTTGCCACAGGACCTATATCCATATATGCGTGTGGGGTAGATGCTCAAGATAGGGCAGCCTGGAGATACTCTAATAAACCTTGATACATTCCAATTGTATAATCAGCAGCATATTACAGGTAAATGCAATAGTATCCCAGGCGTAACTATTATGTGCCCCGGCCAAGGTGGGATGCACCAGATTCAGAATGCTCTCCACCAGCCGGAAGTCGTCATGGGTGCATCTCATCTCCCGGATGTGACACTACGGCAAACTGGGTGAGAGTGCTATCACAACGCTGATCCCAACCAGGCGATGTATAATGAGATAACAGTGGAACGCAATCAGTACACAGTGCGTTCCACAGCCCGGAAGTAGTCATGGATTGGTAATATATATAGAAAAATTATATAGAAAAACACTCAATATACAGAACGGGGGTGTTGTACTCGTATTACATCACACCCAGGGGCTACTTAACGTGATGAAGGGAAGTGTCACGATGCCGGCTGGCAGGTAGTGGATCCTCTGTGCCAGAGAGGGATTGGCGTGGACCGTGCTAGTGGATCGGTTCTAAGTCACTACTGGTTTTCACCAGAGCCCGCCGCAAAGCGGGATGGTCTTGCTGCGGCGGTAGTGACCAGGTCGTATCCACTAGCAACGGCTCAACCTCTCTGACTGCTGAAGATAGGCGCGGTACAAGGGAGTAGACAGAAGCAAGGTCGGACGTAGCAGAAGGTCGGGGGCAGGCGGCAAGGTTCGTAGTCAGGGTGGATAGCAGAAGTTCTGGTACACAGGCTTTAGACACACAAAACGCTTTCACTAGGCACAAGGGCAACAAGATCCGGCAAGGGAGTGCAAGGGAGGAGATCAGATATAGCCAGGGAGCAGGTGGAAGCCAATTAAGCTAATTGGGCCAGGCACCAATCATTGGTGCACTGGCCCTTTAAGTCTCAGGGAGCTGGCGCGCGCGCGCCCTAGAGAGCGGAGCCGCGCGCGCCAGCACATGACAGCAGGGGACGGGAACGGGTAAGTGACCTGGGATGCGATTCGCGAGCGGGCGCGTCCCGCTGTGCGAATCGCATCCCCGACGGCCATGACAGTGCAGCGCTCCCGGTCAGCGGGACCGACCGGGGCGCTGCGGAGAGAGAGACGCCGTACGCGCTCCGGGGAGGAGCGGGGACCCGGAGCGCTAGGCGTAACAGTACCCCCCCCTTAGGTCTCCCCTTCTCTTTATCCGGTAACTGCCTCCCCTTCTCTTTGTCCGGTAACTGCCTCCCCTGGGATGAGGACACCGGGAAAGGATGGAGGGATTCCTCAACGGAAGGCAGAACAGCAGGAGTGGGAATGGGGAGGGAGGACAGAGGGCGAGGCCTGGCACGAGGCAGTGTGACACCAGGACGAGGGCCATGAGGAGGCACCGAGGCTTGCCTGACTGGACTGGGAGGGGGGGAGAGGCACTTCTTAAGGCAGGCAGAGTCCATAACGACCTTAGGGAGACCGGATACAGGAGGAACCACAGGGTCACGGCAGGGAGTACTGGGAACCGGTTTAAGGCAGTCCTTGAAGCAAGAGGTACCCCAGCTCTTGATCTCCCCTGTGGACCAATCCAGGGTTGGGGAATGGTGTTGAAGCCAGGGTAGTCCAAGGAGAATTTCGGAAGTGCAATTGGAGAGGACCAAAAACTCAATTTTTTCGTGATGATTTCCGATGCACATTAGGAGGGGCTCCGTGCGGTAACGCACGGTGCAATCCAACCTGGCTCCGTTGACCGCGGAAATGTGGAGTGGCTTGACAAGACGGGTCACCGGGATGCGGAATTTATTCACCAAGGACTCCCGAATAAAATTCCCAGAGGCACCAGAGTCCAGGCAGGCCACGGCTGAGAGGGAAGAGCTGGCTGAAGTAGAAATCCGTACAGGCACCGTGAGACGTGGAGAAGCCGACTTAGCATCAAGAGACGCCACACCCACGAGAGCTGGGTGCGAGCGTGCGTTTCCCAGACGTGGAGGACGGATAGGGCAATCCACCAAAAAATGTTCGGTACTGGCACAGTACAGACAAAGATTCTCTTCCTTACGGCGATTCCTCTCTTCCAGGGTCAGGCGAGACCGATCCACTTGCATGGCCTCCTCGGCGGGAGGCCTAGGCGCAGATTGCAATGGAGACTGTGGGAGAGGTGTCCAGAGATCTAAGTCTTTTTCCTGGCGGAGCTCTTGATGCCTCTCAGAAAAACGCATGTCAATGCGAGTGACTAGATGAATGAGTTCATGCAGGTTAGCAGGAGTTTCTCGTGCGGCCAGAACATCTTTAATGTTGCTGGATAGGCCTTTTTTAAAGGTCGCGCAGAGGGCCTCATTATTCCAGGATAGTTCAGAAGCAAGAGTACGGAATTGTATGGCGTACTCGCCAACGGAAGAATTACCCTGGACCAGGTTCAACAGGGCAGTCTCAGCAGAAGAGGCTCGGGCAGGTTCCTCAAAGACACTTCGAATTTCCGAGAAGAAGGAGTGTACAGAGGCAGTGACGGGGTCATTGCGGTCCCAGAGCGGTGTGGCCCATGACAGGGCTTTTCCAGACAGAAGGCTGACTACGAAAGCCACCTTAGACCTTTCAGTAGGAAACTGGTCCGACATCATCTCCAAGTGCAGGGAACATTGCGAAAGAAAGCCACGGCAAAACTTAGAGTCCCCATTAAATTTGTCCGGCAAGGACAGGCGGAGGCTAGGAGTGGCCACTCGCTGCGGAAGGGGTGCAGGAGCTGGCGGAGGAGATGATTGCTGCTGAAGTTGCGACTGAAGTTGGTGCACAATGGTGGACACTTCCGACAGCTGGTGGGTTAGATGGGCGATCTGTCGGGATTGCTGGGCGACCACCGTGGTGATATCAGAGATATAAGGCAGAGGGACCTCAGCGGGATCCATGGCCGGATCTACTGTCACGATGCCGGCTGGCAGGTAGTGGATCCTCTGTGCCAGAGAGGGATTGGCGTGGACCGTGCTAGTGGATCGGTTCTAAGTCACTACTGGTTTTCACCAGAGCCCGCCGCAAAGCGGGATGGTCTTGCTGCGGCGGTAGTGACCAGGTCGTATCCACTAGCAACGGCTCAACCTCTCTGACTGCTGAAGATAGGCGCGGTACAAGGGAGTAGACAGAAGCAAGGTCGGACGTAGCAGAAGGTCGGGGGCAGGCGGCAAGGTTCGTAGTCAGGGTGGATAGCAGAAGTTCTGGTACACAGGCTTTAGACACACAAAACGCTTTCACTAGGCACAAGGGCAACAAGATCCGGCAAGGGAGTGCAAGGGAGGAGATCAGATATAGCCAGGGAGCAGGTGGAAGCCAATTAAGCTAATTGGGCCAGGCACCAATCATTGGTGCACTGGCCCTTTAAGTCTCAGGGAGCTGGCGCGCGCGCGCCCTAGAGAGCGGAGCCGCGCGCGCCAGCACATGACAGCAGGGGACGGGAACGGGTAAGTGACCTGGGATGCGATTCGCGAGCGGGCGCGTCCCGCTGTGCGAATCGCATCCCCGACGGCCATGACAGTGCAGCGCTCCCGGTCAGCGGGACCGACCGGGGCGCTGCGGAGAGAGAGACGCCGTACGCGCTCCGGGGAGGAGCGGGGACCCGGAGCGCTAGGCGTAACAGGAAGGCAGGATTAGTAATGGGCAATGTATGTGGAAAAATAGTATTAAGATCTTATATAAAATGTCAAAAAGATGAAAGAATCCTTTTAAAAAATGGACAATTGGTGCTAAATACATATATTGCATGTTTATAATAAAGGTAATGGAATATGTATTCAAGGATATATAGAGATGTTACAGTATTATATACATATAATTGATACGCACGGATCTCCACAATAGATAAAGACAGATTAGTGCGCCATTATTCAATTGTTGCATGCTGCATAGCTTATAAGAAGCACGGATATAAATTGTAAGTATGATATAACCAGAGAGATGGAAAGGGACGCAACTAGAAAGAATGTGCTTAAATGAACAAAGCAAAAGACACACAGTCATTCAATCCGGTAGGGGCCAAAGTGCCCAGGCGATGAATCCATTGTGCTTCCTTATGGAGGAGGGGACGATCAATGTCACCCCCCCTGACACCTGGATATATTACTTCAATGGCCTGGAAAGAGATGGAGGATGGATTTGTAGAGTGCACCAGCTTCATATGTGTGGCAAGTGCTTTTTCACGCTGGTGATTGATATCACCTAAATGCTTGAGGACACAAGGACATGTGCAGAGATAGATGATGATAGAGGTTTTGCAGTTAGCAAAATGGCGACAGGAGTAGATTTTCTTATCTCTCAAGCCCTCAAAGTTTTTAGAAACACAGATGTATTTACAAGCTTTACATGAGCCACAGCGATAGGTACCCGTGATTTTTTGATTCAGCCAAGTATTATCTGGGGGAGAGAAATGGCTGTGAACCTGCCAATCCCCCAGATTTCTTCCTCGTTGGAATGTTATAGCCGGGTATTCACCCACCAGGTTGGCTATCTGAGGGTCCACTGTTAAAATGGGCCAAAACCTTTTAATTATGTCCCTTATCTGACTGGCTGCTGTGTTGTATGTCCCGATAATGCACAGGATGTTACCTGATGCCTTTTTTTGTTGAGGAGTTAGAAGAGATGTACGGTCCCATATAGTGGCGCTGTTGTATGCCTGTCTCAGAATACTATCTGGGTACCCACGTTCTCTAAATCTAGTCCGTAATTTATGTGCCTCCCTACGATAACTGTTTCTGTTAGAGCAGTTTCTCTTAATCCTCAAATACTGAGCTTTCGGGATACCTCGTTTAAGAGTCTCTGGGTGATGGCTTTCCCATCTTAAGAGGCTATTGCCTGCTGTTGCTTTACGATATATACGCAAGTGGCAACACGGCCGCTCTCTTCCCTGCTCAGAGTAACATCCAGTAAGCATAGGGAGTCATGATGTATCTCATAGGTAAATTTGAGGCCCAACTCATTAATATTCAAAGCACTCACAAAGTTCTCAAATTATGTTTTTGATCCTGTCCAGATGATAATCACGTCGTCGATTTACCTTCCCTAGAAGGCTATCGACTCGTGGTACATGGACAATTTATCACTAAACACAACGGACTCCTCCCACCAACCCAGGTAGAGATTGGCATATGATGGTGCTGCCGGACTGCCCATGGCAGTCCCTCTGAGTTGGTGTAAGGTCTGTATGTTGAATACAAAGTATTTTTTTGTGAAAATAAATTCAAGAAGCTTTAGCACAAATTTATTGTGATTATGGAAGTGAGTACTTTGGCTCCTAAGGAAGAATTGTACAGCCTCTAATCCTCTATCATGCGTGATGGAGCTGTACAAAGCCTCCACATCTATAGAACAGAGCCACAATGATTCATCCAATATTGTGTCTTCTAAATTTAGAAGCAAATCCATGGTGTCACAGATATAAGATGGAAGGGCAAGTACAAAGGGGCGCAGATTTTGGTCCACATTTTGCAATAGATTGTTTACTCCCAATACAATGGGATGGCATTTAAGAGGTGATAATCCTTTATGGATTTTGGGTAGGCCATCATCTGTACTAGCATGGGATTTGCATCATTTACATCCCCCAATATATCTTTCTATCTTGTATCTTGGCTCCTCCTCGGTCCGTGCTCCCTGGGACATACACCAGGATTTTTTGTTGAGTGTGTTATTCACATTTGTTCACACTTGTATGTCCACAATTTTTTGTTAGTATTAATTATAAGTCTAATAAAGGTTATGTTTTAAAATATTGACATTTGCTTGAGGTTTCTTTGTTGGTGATACTGTACATGGGCACTATGAAAGTCTATGGTGTAACTCGACTTTATTTACTTTTATACAACCTCCCACTGTTACCTTTTGCCATAAAATCTTGTAGTGAAATAAAATTCCTCTTGTGTATGGTGAGAACAAGATAATTCTATTTATGATTTAAAGATGGGTGTAGCTTGTGGTAATGATGCATAGTTGTTAGACTATGTATAATAACATGTCTTCAGCAGAGCAAGGATACTAATCATTATGAATTAGATTAAGCTAGGTTTCCACAAAAAAATGCCCAGCAAAATGACGCAACTGTCACAATGTGTTTTTGTCATGACAAAAACACAGCGGGCTGATGTTGGCAGGGAATATAGCAGGGCGTTTGGGGTTTAACCTGCTTTTGGGCTCATTGACAGTTTCCAAAAATTTAACGAAAAAAAGAGTGGAAAGTGCTCACCTGTCTTCAAACCACCTTGAACTGAGCAATTAGCCGTCTAAACACCTATACCCTAGGTGTAAAAAATACTAAAATAGACAAATAGAAAGTCACTTTCTATTTGTCAGTTTCCAAAAATTACAGCATGCTGTGACTATATATATATATATATATATATATATATATATAGATAGAGAGAGAGAAAGAAGAAAGCAGCACTCCAAGTATGAGGGTGTATGGGTGCCTCCTGCTGTAAACCTTGGTAAGAGGTCCAATTAAGTATATGTCCAAAAAGAAACATTGGCACTCCCGTTGATTTAGTGCAAAGTGATGTCTTTTATTTCACTCCACCGTGAGTGAAATAAAAGACATCACTTTGCACTAAATCAACGGGAGTGCCACTGTTTCTTTTTGGACATATATATATATATATATATATATATATATATATATATATTTTTTTTTTTTTTTTTTCAAGAAATCAGCACCTATGGAGGTAAGTACTGAGAAGCACTAGTTAACTGCTTACGTATTAACACACAGCAAAGCAGCGATCTCTCTGGATTTCTGCATTACTGTAACCCCTTGCTGGGCTGAGTGCTCTGCGTGGGCAGGTATAAAGCTTACTGAATAGGGGTATACAGTATACAGCCATTTATATAAATGACTGTATACAGTGGTCAAATGCAAAGTTATCCACCTCAGTTCCAGCTCTGGCCTGTTCCTGTGTAGCCCTGCCTTTAGTGATGAAGTCACTAGAGGCAGGACTTTACATCAAGATGACAAAGCAGGAAGGGTAGTGAGTTATAAAAAGGCATGTTAAAAATGTAAAATGTGAACAGACCCTTCCTGAACTTTATAATGTAATAACCCATTTTTTTTCTTTTCTTGTTTTATATACATGTATGCAGGGGATTATGTTTCAAATCAAACACTATGATGATTACAAGCATTTTTTTTAAAGCAATGGTTAGCGTGGACTGTGGGGGAGTGTTTTTTTTATAATATATATTTTTTTAAGGTGGTGTATTTTTTATTACTTTGCAGGCTTAGTAGTGGATGCTGTCTCATAGACAGAGTCCATTACTAAGCTGAGGCTTAGCATTAGTCCCCAAAACAGCAAGTGATTACCCTGGTACCTCCACAGGGGTACGGGAAGAGCTGGTACCATCAGACTGTAGCATTAAAAATGGCACTCTGGGGCCTAGACGGCAACATGCTGGCATTATTTAGGCTAAGAGGAGCTGATAATCAAAACAGGGTAAACCCCACATGTTTTTTTTGAAAAATAAATAAAACCTCGCCTGAAAGCTACACTCCAGTGCAACTTAATATTTCCTTCTTCCCATAAGCATGGTCAGGGTAAATGGCTGCCCTTCTCCCCTCTATTACCAGGTGCACTTTTTTCACAACAGGATCCCCATTCAAGTGTCTAATACATTGCTGATTCTTACATCACTTGCTCTGTGGACTAAAAGTAACATAGCCAGTGTAACCCTATGATATGAGATGCTCAGTGATTCTTCTAGAGTTCCATTAAGATAGTGAACTCCGGTCCACATACAAATCCAAGTGTGAATTTGTTGGTTACACTGGAGAGCAGTGGAGACTGGAAATTATATTCTATCAGGAAAACCAGAAAATGGAGCAGGGCAGCCGTTTAGCCTCACCATGCTTGTGCTGGGAGGAAAATAATTATGTTGTTCTGGAGTAGCGCTTTAATTCATATATTATTTCTTTTTCGTGTTTGAAAAAAATAGTAATATGGGATCGAATGTATACTGGTGCATACTGGTAATAGCGCCAATTTATTTTAATGACCCAACCTTTGTCAAATAGTGACTATGTTTAGATCATTTACCACATGTATAAGTTTAATAGGTAGGACTTAAAAGAACAGTGGACTATGTTTTTAAGTAAACCTTTTTTTAAGTAAAGTAAAGGTGCATGAAATAGCATGACCATTGTGTCACCAGTTGACTACGTTCTAGTCTACCTCAGCAGGATGCCGATAAGTAACTGTAAAAGTACAAAAGATGTGATTTAGGATTGTCATTAAGGATAACGTTCCTCTAATATTTCCCCTACTCTGTATTAGTTTTTACAACATTCTAGAAATTTACTGCCACCATGACCCCTCCCATAGACTTGCATTGAGGTGGTGGGGTGTGACATCACAAAGGGGCGGGCCGTGACAACTCGATACTCCAGCCCCTGTATAGTAAATCATCAGCACGGAGCAATCTTCGCTCCGTGCAGCTGATGACAAGCGGTTTTGCAGGATAGATTGCAGGGGTCCCCAGCGGCGGAACCCCCGCGATCAGACATCTTATCCCCTATCCTTTGTATAGGGGATAAAATGTGTAGGGGTGTTGTACCCCTTTAACCTCTTAAGGACCCATGACGTACCGGTACGTCATGAGTCCACTCCCGATCTATAACGCGGGGCCAGGGCGTGGTAGCGGGTCGAGCCCGGCCTCTAACAACAGCCGTGGCTAATAGCGCGCAGCACTGATCACAGTGCCGCGCACTATTAACCCTTTAGATGCAGCGTTCAAAGATGAACGCCGCATCTAATGTGAAAATAAAACCCTGTTGGTTAGCTCAGGGAAATGCTTGGGATTGCCGTGGTGAAATCACGGCATCCTGAACAGCTTACAAGAGCTTAAAGATCATTTAACACCTCCCCTAACAAAAGTTTGAATCACCCCCCTTTTCCCATAAAAAAAACCCAGTGTAAATAAAAATAAAAATAAACATATGTGGTATCACCTTGTGCGGAAATGTCCGAATTATAAAAATATATGGTTAATTAAACCGCACGGTCAATGGCGTACGCGCAAAAAATCCCAAAGTCCAAAATAGTGCATTTTTTGTCACTTTTTATTTCATGAAAAAATGAATAAAAAGCGATAAAAAAGTCATATCAATGCAAAAATGGTACTGCTAAAAACCTCAGATCACGGCGCAAAAAATGAGCCCTCATACCACCCCATACGCGGAAAAATAAAAAAGTTATAGGGGTCAGAAGATGACAATTTTAAACGTATAAATTTTCCTGCATGTAGTTATGATTTTTTCCAGAAGTACGATAAAATCAAACCTATATAAGTAGGGTATCATTGTAATCATATGGACGTACAGAATAAATAGAAAGTGTCATTTTTACCGAAAATGTACTGTGTAGAAACGGAAGCACCCAAAAGTTACAAAATGGCGTTTTTCTTTCAATTTAGTCTCACAATGATTTTTTTTTCCGTTTCGTTGTAGATTTTTGGGTAAAATGACTGATGTCATTACAAAGAAGAATTGGTGGCACAAAAAATAAGCCATCATATGGATTTTTAGGTGCAAAATTGAAAGAGTTATGGTTTTTTAAAGGTAACGAAAATGCAAAAACAGAAAAACCCCGGGTCCTTAAGGGGTTAAGCAACCTGGCAGAGCAATTTCCTAACTAGATGACTAAAGCTTATTCTGAAAGGGTTTAGCTGCTCGTATAAGGGGTCAAAGAACTGGGCTAAAAAAAATAATTCAGTTTTTGCCTTACCAATCCCCCTGCTGCTGCTGTTCTGACTGTGCCCGAGTCCCCCTCTGATCTCTGTTTCCTGGTCCCTGTCATGAAGCATTAACTGAGTGAACCGACTTTATGAAAATAATATAAAGTTTATTTGAACACAGAGACCTGACGAACAGAATAGCATATTTCTTGAAACGCATTGTCCAAATAAGCTTTTTATTATTATCATATTTTATTATTTTCAAGTCCGTTCACTTGGTTAATCGAGAGCATCAGTATCACACGTCCTCTTTTTGTCCCAACCTTCCCCGGGAGGTCGTCTCACATAAGGGGGATTCCCCAAGGGTTTCAGGATTGGATTCCTGGATTGTGCTTCAACGGCCGTGAACTCCATCGGAGCTTGCAACTGGACGCCAGACTAATCTTGCTGATTCTGCAGACACACCAATTAGTTGTGTCAAGGCCATCAATGGTGTTGTGCCCGGCGCGCAAGATGGGCAGGGGAACAGTGCCATCTCATTGATCTTACAGAATATCATTATTCCCTATTACTTTTCCTAAATAATCATTATTCCCTATTAATTTTCCTAAATAATTGATTAAATTGTTTTTTTTTAAAACCTTGTTACAGTGCAGAATTATTTCCTCATAATATGACATTTTATTGTGTTTTATAGCTAATGAGTTCCCCTTAAGTGTCTGTTATTGGGAGAGTCTACTGTACTGGACAACCCTTTAAATTAAAAGAGATAAAGAAATTACATTTTTCTACATATATCTCTGTGAGAAACTTATTGTGGGACAATGCAGACTGCCTAGTGGACATTTTTTCATATAAAGGTTGAGAATTTTACCAGCAAGTAAATAGCAAAGTGTCTTATAATTACAAAGGAACAATATATTAAAAGTTTAGGTTGGTGACAAGTACTCTTTAACCCCTTAAGGACTCAGCCCATTTTGGCCTTAAGGACTCAGACAATTTAATTTTTGCGTTTTCATTTTTTCCTCCTCGCCTTCTAAAAATCATAACTCTTTTATATTTTCATCCACAGACTAGTATGAGGGCTTGTTTTTTGCGCGACCAGTTGTCCTTTGTAATGACATCACTCATTATATCATAAAATGTATGGCGCAACCAAAAAACACTATTTTTGTGGGGAAATTAAAACGAAAAACGCAATTTTGCAAATTTTGGAAGGTTTTATTTTCACGCCGTACAATTTATGGTAAAAATGACATGTGTTCTTTATTCTGAGGGTCAATACGATTAAAATGATACCCATTATTACATACTTTTATATTCTTGTTGCGCTTAAAAAAAATAACAAACTTTTTAACCAAATTAGTACGTTTATAATCCCTTTATTTTGATGACCTATAACTTTTTTATTTTTCCGTATAAGCGGCGGTATGGGGGCTCATTTTTTGCGCCATGACCTGTACTTTTTTTTGATACCACATTTGCATATAAAAAACTTTTAATATATTTTTTATAATTTTTTTTTTAATAAAATGTATTAAAAAAGTAGGAATTTTGGACTTTTTTATTTTTTTTTCGTTCACGCCGTTCACCGTACGGGATCATTAACATTTCATTTTAATATTTCGGACATTTACGCACGCGGCGATACCAAATATGTCTATAAAAAATGTTTTTTATGCTTTTTGGGGGTAAAATAGGAAAAAACGGACGTTTTACTTTTTTATTGGGGGAGGGGATTTTTCACTTTTTTTTTACTTTTACTTTTACATTTTTTTTAAATTTTTTTTACACTTGAATAGTCCCCATAGGGGACTATTCATAGCAATACCATGATTGCTAATACTGATCTGTTCTATGTATAGGACATAGAACAGATCAGTATTATCGGTCATCTCCTGCTCTGGTCTGCTCGATCTCAGACCAGAGCAGGAGACTCCGGGAGCCGCACGGAGGAAGGAGAGGGGACCTCCGTGCGGCGTTATGAATGATCGGATCCCCGCAGCAGCGCTGCGGGCGATCCGATCGTTCATTTAAATCGCGAACTGCCGCAGATGCCGGGATCTGTATTGATCCCGGCACCTGAGGGGTTAATGGCGGACGCCCGCGAGATCGCGGGCGTCGGCCATTGCCGGCGGGTCCCTGGCTGCGATCAGCAGCCGGGATCAGCCGCGCATGACACGGGCATCGCTCCGATGCCCGCGGTTATGCTTAGGACGTAAATGTACGTCCTGGTGTGTTAAGTACCACCTCACCAGGACGTACATTTACGTCCTGCGTCCTTAAGGGGTTAAAGGGGTATTCCAGGAAAAATCATTTTTTTTATATCAACTGGTTCCAGAAAGTTAAAAGGATTTGCAAATTACTTCTATTAAAAAATCTTAATCCTTCCAATAATTATCAGCTGATGAAGTTGAGTTGTTCTTTTCTGTCTGGCAACAGTGCTCTCTGCTGACATCTCTGCTTGTCTCGGCAACTGTACAGAGTAGAATGATTTGCTATGGGGATTTGCTTCTACTCTGGACAGTTCCCGATACAGGTATCATCAGAGAGCACTAAGACAGAAAAGAACAACTCAATTTCAGCAGCTCATAAGTACTGAAAGGATAAAGATTTTTTAATAGAAGTAATTTACAAATCTGTTAACTTTCTGGAGCCAGTTGATACATAAAAAAAAGTTTTTTCCTGGATAACCCCTGGCACAAGTAAAAAAAAATATATAAATTAGTTTCTCATGAGTCTGTAATGTGCAATAACGTTTCATAATGTGAGTATGAGGCTCTCTCACTACCACTGTGTACACTGCACCACTCGAGCAGAGCAGGTCTGGGAAATGATCAGCCCTGCACATAGACACTAGTGGCAGCAGAGTGCCCAATGTTGGCTCAATGTCTAAAGATATATTACATAAAAATGCTCCTTTTTTATAGTTATATTACAAAATAATATAACAATGTTTTAAAAATGTTTTTGTTTCTCCAGAGCACACCTTTAGGTTGTATTAACACGTACAGTACTCTGTGCATATTTGATGCACAGGATTCAAACCTGCACAAATCCTTCACATTAAATATGTGCAGGATACTGAATGGGGGAATACACCCTAAAAAAAAATACACCCCTCATAAGTTAAGGCTCTTAGAAAGCAAAAAGGAGACCTTCAGCGAAAATTAACTTAAGTAGCTGATCACAAGGGATCGACCGATGGGTTCCCCTGCAATCTACGAGATGGGACCCCAGCTCTTTGTGAGCAGCGGATCGCATGCCCTCCATTTATTTCTATGGAATCAATGATGCCAGAGTGCTGTACTTGGGTTCTTTAAACGCTCCAATAGAAATGAATGAAGAGCGTGTTGGCTGCAGCACACGCTGCTCAATGGGGGCCGGTTTTGATCCGGTGATGGATTGGTGGGGGATGGATATGTTTCTTATCTTAACCTAACACTGGCGTAGCGCCGGGTGGCGACCACTCCGAGACACCAAGCCCACAGGGGGAGCGACACAATGTCCAGGCAGCCCCACTGCTGCCTGACCAAGCCCCTGGCTTTGGGCCACACCACCCCACAGAAAAAGCACCACAGAAACAATTGCTGCCACAGAGTACCACACCAATGTGAACACTTACCATGTGCTCCCTACCAGAGGGCTGGGAGAATGTAAGGAAGAAAGCCTTATGCAGTCTCCTGCTAACTAAAAACACCTGGGCCAAATGGGTGGATCGGAGTGCTGGCCATGGAAGAAGAGAGACTACAAATGTACAACACATATAGAGAAATATAGCCACACATCCACCATTTGTATTTTCATCTACTTGCTTCTCAGCATAATTTAAAAAACAAACAGGTTGTTAGTATACATGCGGCTATGTTTTTCTATTTGTGTTGTACATTTGTAGTCTCTCCCTTCTTCCATGGCCAGCACTCCACCCATTTGGCCCAGGTGTTTTTATTTAGCAGGAGACTGCATAAGGGTTTCCTCCTAACATTCTGCCAGTCCTCTGGTAGCGAGCACATGGTAGGTGTTCACACTGGTGTGGTTCCCTGTGGTGACCATTGTTTCTGTGATGCTTTGTCTGTGGGGTGGAGTGGCCCGGAGCCAGGGGCTTGGTCAGACAGCAGTGGGGCTGCCTGGCCACTGGGTCATTCGCCCTGTGGGCATGGTGTATCGGAGGCAGTGGTCACCGCCCGACGCTATTCCAGTGATAGGTCAGGGACCCACTCTGACTAGGTGGGCTTGTACTTTTTGATCAAAATGTATACTAACAACCTGTTCATTTTTTTTTATTATGCTGAGAAGCAATTAGATCAAAATACAAATGGTAGATGTGCGGCTGTGTTTCTCTATGTTTGTTGTATAATTCTAATTCCATCAGCAGTTTCATCAGTGGACACGGCCAGGTCTCTGCCCAAGTTGTCTACAATGCCAAAGACAACAGTAATACTTTATTGTCAGGTAAGTTTTGCATTATGTTTTGACTTTCGTAGCAGCCATATCCTGGTAGGATTTTAGGGAATTAACTCTATTAGGAAAGAAGGAACGGTACTGGATTCCACTTTGCATGTCCCACACAGTGCTTTATTGTCCCTGCTGTTGAGTAATTCTGGTTTCATGGCCAGTATAAACATGGATCTCTTCTGTCATCCCTCTAGTTGTATTAAACATTAGTTTATTTTCGGATCTTACGTTGATGCAGTACTATTCCAACACAAAATCTCATATCATCTAGAATTATAAGTAATACAACTACAGCTGTAGCACTATTCATGCATTTACTTAGTTCGGGCTGTTACTGAATCAGTTCTTATTGAACATTGACTGTATATTCTTTTAGAAAAAGATAATTGTCTATCATTGTCATTTACATAAAGGAGAATTACTTAATATTTTTATATGTAAAAATTCAAATAAGTGCTACTCACCTCCTCTGGCCCACCCACAGCTCTCACTCCAGTGCTTTTTGGTTCCATACTCATCACCAATTGTTCTGTTTCTGAGATAACACAGAACCTGCCAAATCTGCCAATCATTGACCTTAGCGGTGTCTTCCCTCAGTCTTACCTCAGCCAGTGTGGTTTCAGAAGAGGGAACAAAAAGTGAAGATCAGGGGACCGATAGTCACTGGAATGGGAGCTGTGGGGGAATAGAAAAGGTGAGTAATGGCACTTTTTTCCCCCCGCTAGCAAGATATAAAAATATGTATCATACCAGATAACTCCAAATAATATTAGCAAGGTTAGTCATCCTGAGACAGCCCCTATGTATCATACCAGATAACCCCAGATAATCCCAGCAAGGTTAGTAATCCTGAGACAGCCCCTTTACTGTTTGCACCAATGGTACAATCCTTACGGGGGTACTCCACTGCCCCAGCGTCCAGAAAGTGTTGTTCCGAACACTGGGTGTGGGCTGCGGGGGTTGTGACATCACAGCCACGCCCCTCATTACATCACTCCCTGCCCCCTCAATGCAAGTCTAGACATAGACTTGCATTGAGGGGATGGGGTGTAACGTCACGAGGGATGTGGCAGTGATGTCACGACCCCCGCAGCCCTCACCCAGTGTTTGGAACAAAATGTTCTGGATGCTTTGGCAGTGGAGTACCCGCGTAAGGATTGTACCATTGGTGCAAACAGTAAAGGGGCTGTCTCAGGATGACTAACCTTGCCCATATGCCCTTTAGGGCATATAGGCTCCATTGTGAGACAACTGCCTTAAGATTGGTATATTTGTATATGTATCAAAATAGGCTTCCTATTATGACATCTGATTTTGTCCCCCATGACAGGATGGTCATCTGTCTTCTTTCCCTTGTTTTCCATGACTCATTGGTCAATACCCCACTCCGTTAATTTGCTGATAATGGAGTTCCATGGAGAGAGAAGGAATGGGACCAACCAGGACAGGCCCCCTCTTTCCAAGGGCCCCGTAGCAGCCACATGGTCTGCTACTGTGATATGTACACCCTACGGCTTAGGCTACTTTTAAAGCGTGCTGTTGGGTTGCTGTTTATAAAGCTAAAATGGAATGAAGAAAAGTAGAATACTTACCATATGTAAAATGTTATATGGGCATTGTACTGTGATATCATGTGGGAAATATATAGAAATGTTATTTGGACTTTACAGAGGGGTGTTACCTAGGCATGAAATGCAACTACTGTATTAATGTAGTACTGTATGGTAGTATTGGAAATACTGTTATTTTATGGCTGGGATACCATTTAAGCATTGCATGGAACTATTATTTAAATGTTCAACCATGTTTTTAAAGTACAATATGTTAGCATTTTTAAAAGAGCTGATAATGCTTTTTTTTTAAGCCCAGCCATTTTTTCAAAGTAAAAGTAAATCACTAGACAACGCCATTAAGTCTATGTACACATGCCATTTTTTGCCTTTGGTCTGTTTTTTTTCCCAGTTGTTTATGGCTCAAAATTAGTCTCAAAAAGTGGTATGTAAAGATAACCTAATACTGTAATTTTTCTGCTTTCCATTATAGTTTTTTTTTTAAACTGTGATGTGAATAAACAGAATCTCAGACAATACACAATAATGGCAGGAGAATAAGTGACCTGACATCATTATCAGGAGCACATCTCAGTAACCATTAACGAAACCAACCACTGTAGTGGGATCTTATGACACAAGTGTCAACAAAAGACAAGACAATACTGATACGTAGACAGACAAACAATGCTCGCTCGACGGTCACAAGGAGCAAGAGAAGAAGGGGGGAAAAATCTGATATGAAAATAAAGGAGGAGAAAAATAATAGACAAAGTGGAAGGAGAGGATAACAATAGACAAAAATAGGGCACCGATAGAGACGAGCGGAGTTACAGTGATTCAATTTGTCACAAACTTCTCGGCTCGGCAGTTGCTGACTTTAGCCAGCATAAATTAGTTCAGCTTTCAGGTGCTCCGGTGGGCTGGAAAAGGTAGAAGCAGTCTTAGGAGAGAGTCTCCAGCCCACCGGAGCACCTGAAACCTGAAAACACGTAGAGTTGTATAAGTCTATTATTAATGGCTGGGGAAACATATAAATGGGAAGAAAGGGCCTCGCCACACTCCTCCTCTGTCAGACCTGATGGTGCATAAACAAGCCCTCATATGGGTCTGTGGGTGGAAAATTAAAAGCATTATGATTAATAGAAGGCGAGGAGGAGAAAATGGAAGTGCAAAAATAAAAAAATGAAGTCCTTAAGGGGATGCATCTGTCAACTGAAACCCCCTTATAGTCCTTTCTATGTCTGTTATTCAACTATAATTAAATATTTAGCTCTTAAAAAGTATCTATTTTTACCGGACTCTAATAGTACTCTTTAGTATGTATTTGACTTCCAATAATTACTACAAGGCTTTTATTTTCCTATCAGCGATGCCCAATTGCAGCTGGTTGTGAATCCAGATAATACCATTAGCGGCTCTTTCTTACTCTACGGCTCACTGACCACATAAACAACATTATTTTGCTCATCCTGTCTACTTCCAGGTGCAAAGCTGAATTTTTTTCAATAGCGGAAGGGAAACCATTGATGCAAAACATGTCTGCTTAACTGTGCTTCACCAGCACTACCCAAAAAAGTACAGACAACAGTTTCACTGCAGTAAGAATAGTTTTTATTTAAGTACATGTATCAGCCATGGCTTAAAGATTAAAATAGGACTCGTCAGACCTTCTGACATATTTTAGTAAACTCATGAATTCCCCTTAAAAAAATAATTAATAATTCTGCCCTAAAACACAATGTCCACCCACCTCATTGATAATGAAATAATAAGGGTGTGTTCACGACTTCAGGATTTTAATTGCAATGACTGAGTTTAAAAGGTTTGTGCAGCCAAAAGTAACTTATCCCCAATGCACAGGATCCCCCGCAATCTCCTGACAGGACCTAGGCTTTCTGAGAGGAGCGTGTGGTGGGGATGGCATGCACTCTATTACTATGGAAGCGCTGTAGATGCCCGAATACAGCACTCAGGTCTCTTCAGCGCTCCCATACATATGAATGACCACTACAGTATGAGCGGGCTCAGCGACATCAATTAGAAAAGGGGTGCTGCTATACGTATCAAATGTAATACAGTATCCAAAAAGAAAAAGAAACACGCAAAACAGCGCACACCCGTAAATATCAAAATGTTCTCTTTATTAATACATGAATCAAAAAGGACACACAAGATTATTAAAAACATTTAAAACAGGCCTAAAGCAGCCAAAGCACAAAACAGGGTGAGCCCCCTCAACAAGGGAACCCCACCCAGGGCACCTGCCTATTACAGGACATCAAAACCGTCACTATGATATACATATAAGCTACTACATAACACTATATTCATCTCAACAGCCCATATACAACCTGTATTCTCATGTAGCAAGGTAATGATGAAATGACACAGGACGGTTAATGGAGGAGTTACCAGGCAAGTGCCCCCCTAAAGACCCCACGCGTTCCGTTGCCCGTCGGCAATTTTATATGAATGAAGCGCGCATCATCCACAGCACATACTCCTTTCAGAGAGCCAGGGCCCTTTCAGGAAATTACAGGGGTCCGAGTGATCGGACCCCCTGCTATTAGACCCATATTCCCTATCCTGTTACTTTTCACTGCACAACCCCTTTAAAGCCAGGACCTGATCATACACAGAGGACATGTAAGGCTGGGCCTTTTCTTTTTTTTTTTCAAATCTATTCCTTGTGTTGATAAAAGGAATATCCAGCGCAGTAGCTCGTATGCAACAGGTTTATTCGGCACAGCAAACGCACAGGTACAGGACAATAGTGATGCGTTTCAATCGCCTAACCGATCTTATTCACACTGACAAACTAATCTTGGGTTAGGGTGCCTTTATAGGGGAAGAATTGTAAGATTTGCACTTAAAAACCTGAAGTAAGCACATCCTTAAAACTGGTTTTCAATTTGCTCCAACATTTACAGGAGGTATAACAGAGGAATATCAGAGAACAATATTTATAGAGACATTACCTCTTTAAATGATGCTTCTTTAGCAGTCCTAGGTATTCAATAGTTTGTTGTATTTTATGTTGTTTTATGTTTATATATACAACTTCAGCTCTCCACGACCTATCTATCATGAACAGAGAAAGACTAGTTGAGTAAGCAAAGATCTCCTGTGGGTAACTCTCGACTATGTAACTATTACTGTACATAGTACACAGCGTTTGACGCGTTTTGATTGAAATTGATTTTCATTAGAATCGTGTCACTCTGCTGCTGTGTACTATGTGACAATATTATAGGAGTAGTCTCATGGGAAAAAAAATGAAGCAGGGGCCGGCCATGCCCCCTTCATATATCTCTATGGGAGAACATAATATAGCCGAACGGCTCTCCCATAGAGATATATGGAGGGGGCGTGGTGGCCACTGCTAGAGGCAGGGGTCGTGATGCGCTGCTCCAGGGGAGAGCTGGGGCTCCTTACAGGAGATTGTGGGGGCCCCAGTGCTCGGATCCCCCTGCAATGTAAAACGTATTCCCTATCCTGTGGACAGGGGATAAGTTTTTTTTTTCCCATGAGATATCTCCTTCAAATGGGCACTGTCATTAAACATGATTTTCAATATTTGATTCCTTATGCCAAATAAATAACTTTTGTTAATGGCTTCCATTACAAAAAAAAAAAAAAAAGTTTTATATTAGTTGTTCTTTGCCAGAACACATTCCGTCCAGTCAAAATCTCTGATTTTGGTCTCCTCCTTGTAATGGCAGGAGACCAAACTCAGGAAGTGTTTCCCTGCACTGAGCTCGATTGACAGCTGCAAATAGCCTCACTGAAAGCAGCTGCACAGTTTAAAAGCTGAACAGAGCCTCACTGAAAGCTGCACAGACTAAAAGCTGCTGCACAGAGCTTGAGGTCTTCTATTCATTACAGTGCTGCAATGATGTGAGGGCGAAAGTGGTCCCCCAGCAGGCTTCAGTGACACCATGCCTGCTGGGAAACGCCCACGTTCTTCTGCTGGGAGATCGCACTATGTGAGCAAGAATAAAGGTGAGATACACAGTTTTTAAAGCTCTGATTTTTTTTCTAAGGGTGGGAGGAGTGTTAGGAGTAGTTAAGGAACATAGCCTGAGTTAGTTTATAAAAGTTCATTTAGTGACAGGTACTTTTTAACCCCTTAACGACCCGAACGTAAATGTACGTCCTGGTGCGGCGGTACTTAGCGCACCAGGACATACATTTACGTCCTTTGTATGACTGCAAGCATCGGAGCGGTGCTCGCATCATACACGGCAGGTTCCGGATGTTCGTCATTAACCCTTCAGATGCCGTGATCAGTACAGATCACGGCATCTGCAGCAGTGCGCAGGTTAAAATAGATGATCGGATCGCCCGCATTGCTGCCGCGGGGATCCGATCATCTCTAATGGCGGATGGAGGTCCCCTCACCTGCCTCCGTCCATCTCCCGGGGTCTCCTGCTCTGGTCTGAGATCGAGCAGACCAGAACAGAAGATCACCGATAATACTGATCAGTGCTATGCCCTATGCATAGCACTGAACAGTATTAGTATTCAAATGATTGCTATAGATAGTCCCCTATGGGGACATAAAAAGTGTTAATAAAAATTAGAAAAATTTAAAATTGAAAAGTAAAAAAAAAAGTGAAAATGAAAATGTCCGTTTTTCCCATTTTACCCCCAAAAAGCATACACTTTTTTTTTTATAAACATATTTGGTATCGCCAAATGCATAAATGTCCGAAATATCAAAATATAATGTTAATGATCCCGTACGGTGAGCGGTGTAAATGTAAAAAATAGAAAAATCCCAAAATTATGTTTTTTAGTCACAATTTATTTAAAAAAATGTATAAAAAATTATCTAAAAGGTTTGCATATGTAAATGTGGTATCGATAAAAAGTACAGATGGTGGCGCAAAAAATGAGCCCTCATACCGCCCTATATACAGAAAAATGAAAAAGTTATAGGTGGTCAAAATAGGGCGATTTTAGATTACTGATTTTGTTCAAAAAGGTTTCGATTTTTTTTAAGCGGTCCAAAAATATAAAAGTATCTAGCCATAGGTATCATTTTAATTGTATTGTCCCACAGAATAAAGAACACATGTCATTCTTATCGTAAAGTGTACAGTGTGAAAATGAAACCCTCCAAAATGTGGAAAATTGTGGTTTTCATTTAAACTTCCTCCCTAAAAAAATTATTCTTTAGGTTCGCCGTACATTTTATGGTAAAATGAGAGGGTTCACTACAAACTGCAATTGGTCACGGAAAAAACAAGCTCTTATATGGGTCTGTAGATGGAAATATAAAAGAACTATGGATTTTAGAAGTCGAGGAGGAAAAAACGAAAACGCAAAAATAAAATTGGCCTGGTCCTTAAGGTTAAAATGGGTTTGGTTCTTAAGGGTTAAAGAAAGACGACCTTCTGAGAGCTGCTCTGCGGGACTATTTTGTTCTCTATTTGTTTTAAGTTCCCGGTGTCGTCCGCATCGGTTCAGGTAACAGCAGGACACTGGGTGAGCTGAACATGCAGCGTGTGTATGAAGCCTAATGGGATTGGGCCTCTACTTTCTGACACCTGCTTAGGGGGGCTGGCATGTCATATCTTCTCACATCTAATGCCACAATGAATTATTTTCAGTATGTAACAGAAAGCATTCTGGTGAATGCATATTGTGTGAATCCTTGCACATGCTAATGTCGTGTCCCGGTACAGAACGTGGTTCTTTACAGTTTCCTCAGGTAGAGTCCCTCAATTCCACAGGGCTCTCCTGCAGGATCCCCCTAGGTTATTATTATGATTTCTATTGTATATTTCTCATGTACATTTATTATTGTATTGTACAGTGAATATAAGCTATGTGTAAAGGTTATTAGGATGTTTGTTTAAACTGTATAGGACCTTCCTAAGGTCATGTGATATGGTCATGTGATCACCTGATACCCAGAGTTCCAGAGGCACAGGTAACCGTAGGCAACCAGCTACCAATGGGCTTTAGTCCAGCCCCCTGATATATAACGGGGTGTAGTCTCCACACTAGCTCTTGGTTCCTACTCTCTTACTTCCTGGACAGTGAAGCAAGCACCAGTCCTGTACAAGTTCAGTCCAGTCCAGCTAGGCCAAAGCCTACAAGTCTGCAGCCACATCTAATCTGTAAGTCTTCTATGTCTACAAGTCAAGTCTCTACTGTCCCTACTAAAGTCATAACAGTAGCACAGTGGCCTGCATCATCATTATTATCACTACAAGTCCAAGCAAGCCTGAGAGGTTCCCTGTGTCCCGGTCACCTCTGTGGAAGTTGGCTGTAAGAAATGTTATACTGCCTTCTTCAGTAAAGTTCCAGTTGCATCAAAACCTGCTTCGGCATCTCATTTAATATGCGCCGTTTCTGGGTTGGTTGTCGGTGGTGCCCTAAACCATACAACCACATCCTGGCGTCACGAACACTAGGGGTTTACAACATCTTGCCCCAGGGGTTAATACCATCTGGCCCCATCACCTACACCGCTACACCTCGTGGTCCCGTCATGCAGCGTGGGTGACCACACTAATGTAAAGCATGCTATATTTCACCCCCATAACCTACATATAATTGTTATGTTAGGGATTTGTTTCAGTGCCTCCACTTGTTATCTATATAGATCTATTTAGTGACCATAAGTGGAAACCAATTCCCTTATGGGGAAAATAAGTAAAATGTTATTTTTAACCACATTGTATAAACAAAAAGGGCCGATGGGAGTGTTCATCTGCATTTATATGAATGTGTGGTGTCTGGAGAGTGGGCTTAGAAGTCATTCTGTGAAAGGATGGAAATTGTAAGTCACTGTCTTATGTTTCATATATGCATGAAAGAGTTAGGAGCTGAGAAAGTCAGCTGCTCAGGCTCCTGTATGATGAGTTGAGCCAGAATATGTAGCCGCAGGTATGACATCACCAACAAACTAGCCTGGGTACTGTCCCATAACATACACTTTTGTCTGGATAACCTCATGGTTATAGAGGAAATAGCATGGAACAGGGCATTAAGAAGAAGTCATGGACCACGTGGGCACTTCTCCATTAGAGGCTGAAAGGACTGCAAATGGCACCCGTCCCGTTACTTCACCTCCCGATGCTGTTATATTCCTTGTGATTGGGAATAAAATTGTTAGGACCGACTGGGGGGACAGGGAGAGTGAGCCCTAAACTTATCATAAAACATCTCTCCCTGCCTACTTGCCCATCCATCCTAAACGATGGATTGACAACTGGGCGCCGTTCCCTTCCTGCGCTAAAGTGTAGTGGCATAAAAACACATGATATACATAGTCGTCACAGACCAGATATACCAAACAGGATACAAATACTAACAGGGCAGAATATAAATAGGCAAACTGATAAGGAAACATAAGACACTCTTCACAAACAGGTACAAGTACAAAGGACAAAGATAAGATCAACCAAACAGGATATAAATATAGGACACTGTTCACACTGGGACACAGAACATACGGAATTTACTTCTTTCTCCACTATAGGAGTAGCCATTTATAATAAAGCCAAATAGGCTACTAGCCAGCGGACACACTCCACCATGTGGACAAAATGCTGACCCAGTAGGAAACGGAAATATAATACATGAAACACTAGACTAGAACCGGATGAGTCTGAATAGACTCCAGAACAGGAATATAACATACAGGGCACAGGTAACAAGCAAGAATCAGACATAGTGTGAACACAGACAAAGCTGAACAGACATAATCCTAAAACCGACTATTGTAACACTAAAATACAAGGAGCATGCTATATAACCATGGCTAAAAACCCAGATAAAATGACAAGATAAATACAAGGTAAATGCTCAAGCAGACATAGAATATTGCACAAACAGACATAGTGGCATTAAACTAAATAACCAGCACCAGAATGCAGAACTCCATTCGAGTTCTCATTCATTCAGAGCATTAACTATTCCCTACCCAGGTGGAATAGCAAACTGCTCTGAACAAACTAGTGTGTGAATACACACCTAAACAGAAAAATACAAAAACAAATAAATGGACATCACAAAAATTTGGGAATTTTTCAGTATTTGAGTGCCGTGAGTTGTTTCTATCTACATGAAAGTCTTTCAGAGGCTGAAAAGTACTTGGGGCATTGATGAGGTTAAAGAACATTTTGTTGAGCTGGAATGGGCCTATTGATATAATAAAAGCCTTAGTTCTCAATCCATGTGCCACTTGCCTATAGCCACCAGCTACTTTAAGAGTAGTGCAGCATTTGTGGGATTGCAACAGGGCAACAGATATGCTCATAGCTGACAGAAATTGAACTTCATATGATAATCTATGGATTACTAATCACGGTATCACAGTATTACTGTTTTCTCCTCATCAGCATAATGGGTGATACCCATGGGCAGGTGCTTCCTCAGATCACCTGACCCTTTATAATATTATTATAACTTTCTCATATAGGGGTAACATAACATGTGTGAATGGAGTGTTCTTCATGGGTGCACCTGTAATCTTTATGATGTCGGGCTCAAACTTACAATCGAACCCTGACTTCAATTTAGCCATAATCTGCAGCATAAGGCAGAGCAGAATGATTTCCAATTGCTCCCATAACCAATTCAGATCCTTTTTCTCTTTTAGCATGGGTGCAAGCAAACAACTGGGCACTATTAGTGATAGAGGGGCATTCCCAGTATTTATTGGCCATTGCATTCTTGACTTGATTCTTGAACAACATGTACCCTACAGCCTATGTACCCTATCTTATGTCCATACCATCTTTGCAGCTATGTGCTCTTGGAATAATGCTTTGTGCCACATCCTACTATGCCTATGTGTTTATCTTGGGGTTGCCTTGACCATTAATTTTTTTACAATTTGCCTTGTGGCCCCATGGCTCCTTGTGAATATAAGGTTCAGTTCACACTGCAATAATGCAGTACATCCAAGCTGTACATCAGCATCCTGTCAAAATAGGGATGCTGATGTATATACTTAGGCTTAAATAGTACAACAGACCATGCTATTGAGTCCTGCTAAATAAGGGTATATGTGTGGGAAGTAGCCCGCATGTAGTCACTAGCTAGCTAAGTTAAAGTGAATTAGTCACATTATATATTGGCTTCCTTTTTTTTGAAAGAATGCTAATGTATAGCTAGGACATAGGCTGCAACCATTTTTGAAATGATCTCCTTACCACTTAGAGCTGTTTGCACACAAACAAGCATGCCACCCAACAGTTTGAAGCACTTAGACGGATCCCTCCAAGGAACAGCCCAGGATAGAGGCAGCGCACAAGAC
The DNA here is from genome assembly GCF_029499605.1 of Hyla sarda. Lineage (NCBI taxonomy): Eukaryota > Metazoa > Chordata > Amphibia > Anura > Hylidae > Hyla > Hyla sarda. The sequence continues at coordinate 64,344,384 of NC_079195.1, read as the reverse complement.
TTCAAAGGTAAAATGGTTTATCTACCCGGCATGCAACGCGTTTCGCTGGATAACCAGCTTCATCATGCCTGATGAAGCTGGTTATCCAGCGAAACGCGTTGCATGCCGGGTAGATAAACCATTTTACCTTTGAAGTCTTGTGCGCTGCCTCTATCCTGGGCTGTTCCTTGGAAGGATCCGTCTAAGTGCTTCACCTGTGTGTCCAGGAGCAGCTGCCGTTCTTCGCCCGTTGCAGGGTCACTTCACGCCTTCACCATAGTTGTACTTGGTCGCAGTACAACTATACTTGGTGAGCAAGTTTTTTTGTTTGTTCATGTTCTCTTTGCATTACGGTATCACACTAGGAGCGCTCTCCTTGTTTGTACATTACCCAACAGTTTGGGCTTCTTGACACCCTAGCCTTCTGCAGATTTTTGACGAAGGAACCCTTATTCCTGGTACTAATCATTCTGACAGGATATGGCGGCATCTCACAGCAGCACACCAGCCTTTTACAGTCATGACTACAGATGTACAGACTCTGTGGTGTATACAATCACATAGCATAAGCATTGCCAGACACAATATTAGGGAAGAGAGCAATCTATGGGCTACTTGTAGTTCAGTTCATCCCACTTACGCCCCCACAGTTTGCCTGAACTATTATTATAAATGAGGCTCCATGGGAAATATTTATATAAGTAGTGATACAATAGTGCCATTGCTATGTGATCCATGGTGAGAGATAAAGGAAGGAAAGCTTATAACTATCCTTCTTTTGGGTATTTTCCATAAAGAATGCATACACATCGCATCGTTGTGATTTTTTTGTATGGCCCCAGCTACTAAGTCCGTAGTCCCTATTTGTATTTCTTATTACTTATTATGTAGTTCTTATTACTTTCCTGCTGCCTTCCGGAGTTCCCCTCAGTGTATTGTTTCACAGACATTTGCATTGCTTTCCCAGAAACAAGGAGAGCTCCTATCCAATAACACGACGACGATGACTCAAGTCTCTGAAGGACAATTATGTAATGTACATTAGTTAAAGGGGTATTCCAGGGAAAAAAACTCCACTGGCTCCAGAAAGTTAAACAGATTTGTAAATTACTTCTATTAAAAAATCTTAATCCTTCCAGTAGTAATCAGCTGTTGGAGTTGAGCTATTTTCTTTTGTCTGACAACAGTGCTCTCTGCTGACACCTCTGCTTGTCTCAGAAACTGTCCAGAGTAGGAGCAAATCCCCATAGCAAAATCTCTAATCTTTCGGACAGTTTCTGAGACAAGCAGAAGTGTCAGCAGAGAGCACTGTTGTCAGAAAGAAAAGAACAACTCAACTTTAGCAGCTGATAACTACTGCAAAGATTAAGATTTTTTAGTAGACGTAATTTACACCTAAAAATATTGATAATTTGAAAAAGAAGTATATTGAAAAGTGCATTATTAAACTATAGTCTACAACATATTAAAAATAAATTTTAATGACAGTGGCCATTTAAGAACATTAGTTCTGTGTTCTTGTTGAATGAGCGTTGTAAAGATGACTACCGGAAAAATGGATTTACTTAGAAGAGGAAATTTATAAGTGTAAATGGACCAATATATTAGTAACCTTTGCCCTGTCAACTAAAATCTTGAACAGACGTTAGCAAAAATATAAAAAAAAGAAAACACTGGATCAAAGCTACTTAATTGTAATTGTCACCATGGGAAAATACTGTCCTTGGCAGTGGAGTCAGCACCGCTCACCACCAGAAACATGGTTATGTCACTGCCTATCAGCTGGCTCAGCACCTTGCTCTCTGGCTAAGCTGTTAAAGCAGACATTTGCCATTTGATACTGTAATTTACCAACATTTTTGTGGCCTTATGTAAATAAGACAAAGTGTATACTAATCATTTGTTTTTTTTAACCCCATCCTACTACACTATAAATGTACAATTCTTTTAAGGTAAAGAATTTACTGAATGTAGGTATGATGTGGTGTATGTAGGTGGGATGCTGTTTCTTACCATGCCTGCGCACCTTGAGATCCAAAGGCTGGGCAATGGTGAACTGGTGGGCAATGATACAGGGGTCTAAAAGGTTAGCTCCTTGTCAACTAACTGGAGAAGGTTCCAGTAACAACATAAGCCCAGGAAGAGTCTGGTGCTGATGTAGGCACCTAAATGTTTGTAGGAGGAACAGAAAAGAGCAGATATAGGGGACAGGCTGATGCTCTCAGTCTACATGAGGCTTAGGGCAGGGTGGCATGTCCATTGGTGGAGTGATAATGGTCTAGATGCTAGAGTGGTTTGTCCATTTAGAGGAAGTTTGTGGCATTGAGACCAAGGAGAAAGTGAAGATGTGCCTTAAGAAAAGCTGAGTAGTGAATTGTAGATTGTCATGGAGAAGCTGTAGAGTAGTGGGCTGAGTGTCTCCAGCCAAGGGAGAGGACAACGTGGAGAGTTCTGCAGAGGCTGTCGCTAAAGTGGTGCAGGCTGAGCATGCACAGCCCTAGGGAAAGTCAAAATAGAGGCAAGTAGAAAGAGTTAGAGAAAGATGAGGACTGTACTTATAATTAAAGGGGTATTCCAGGATTTGTTTTTTAAATTGACAATGCTACAGGGGCTGTAAAGTTAGTGTAGTTCATAATATAGTGTCTGTACCTGTGTGTGACGGTTTTCTCACAATTCTTATGTGATTTTCACCCCAAAATTTATTTTTAACAGCATACAAAATTACTGTTGTCTCAGATTTTTCCCAGGTTGCAATGTGGCCGAGACCTGACGCACTAGTCAGCTGATGACAGGGAGCCTGTCTGCATCAATGGGTGGAGCAATCGCTTGGTGGGAGAGAGATCAATCTGCAACTAATGCAACAGCAGTAGGCACCCATGATTGAAAACCACAGGTCTTCTGAATGGGTGCGGCTCATTTATGTTTCAATGGGTGGGGTGGCTAATATGTGGGAGGGAGTAAAATGGAATGATGGGATTTGAAGGCAAAAGAAGAAACCTCAAACAGGAAATACCAGTTCACAAAAAGCTAGCCACAGTATTATGGTAATCTCATAACATATCCATTTAGCCCCAAGACAAGAGCAGATCCTTCCTAAGCATGTCCATTACTGTCTGCCAGGCACGTACTAAAATCAGCTTATGGTGGAGAACCCCTTTAAATGTCAACTCTAAGTAAAACTTTTAACAAGGGGAGTTGGTATTTGTAAAGGGATGCTGTGGAGCCAACATGGACCTACCTAGATTTGAAGTTTATTTCTTTAAAAAGACTATTATGCTACTGGGTAAAGAAACACTAAACTTTGTCTGCTACGGTGTCATTAAAGGGAGACCCTTAAAGTGTAGCTCCCACCAAGTAATATATAATCTAATATGTCCCTACCTATTAGTAATCTAGCCCTAAACCCCTACCTGGCTTTAAAAATGTTTTAAATTGCTTTAATAGAGCAGATTTAGTGCTTCTAAATCTGCTCTATAAAGCAGGGCAGGAAGCAGCGCTTCCCAGCAGGCATGACGTCACTGATGCCTTGCTGGGCACTTGCTTCCGCCCTCAGATCGTCTATGCAGCGCTCCTGTCAGGAGCGCTGCATAGACGATCTGCCAATAGCACGGCAGGCAGCTCCGGGGTCTCCTCCTCCCTGTTTACCTGTGCATGTGCTATCCAGGGAGGAGGAGTAGAGGAGCATTGCCGGCCTGCCGTGCACGAAACCCGACTAAGATAAGACCTCAGATCTGACTTACCCATCCGGAGGATCAGCGCAGCAATGAGTGCGCGTTCTGCCTCCGGACAGGGTAACGGGGGCGGGGGTGGGGCCGCGCGCGAGGCCAGTGGAGCTGGCCAATGCGCGCAGCCCCAGCTATCAGCGTGCTCGCTCTTGCCTGTTTGATTGACAGGCGGGAGCGAGCACAGCAGTGCCTGAATTTCGACTCATTGCCAGGCTGAAATGAGTCGAAATTCAGTGGTGACGTCACTGCTGAATGCATTCGGCCACTAGGAGGGCGACCCCCTGTGGCCGAATTTAAAAGTGATTTTAAACTTGTTTAAAATCACTTTTTTTAATTAAAGTATATTAGAGATATGTTGTAGTACTTAAATACTACAACATATCAATTTTTTTTACTTCATGACAGTGCCCATTTAAACACTTCTTACCAAAAGTAAAAAAAATAAACTAAATGTACGTTTTTATGTAAATAAACACAAAAAATAAAAACTAACCTAAAATCGAAAACAAATTATGTTTAGTAATATTATAATTAGATTTTTTAAATCTAGTGGTTAGTGTTTACTTAGGCCGCATTCACATACAGTGGTCCCTCAACATACGATGGTAATCCGTTCCAAATGAACCATCGTTTGTTGAAACCATCGTATGTTGAGGGATACGTGCAATGTAAAGTATAGGACAGTGGTCTACAACCTGCGGACCTCCAGATGTTGCAAAACTACAACACCCAGCATGGCCGAACAGCAACGGCTGTCCGGGCATGCTGGGAGTTGTAGTTTTGCAACATCTGGAGGTCCGCAGGTTGAAGACCACTGGTATTGAAGGTTATACTCACGTGTCCCCGCCGCTCCGGACCGTCACCACTCATCACCGCTGCCCTGGATGTCGCCTTCCATCGCTGTCGCCGCGTCCCTGGGGTGTCCCCGGCGCTCCGGCAAGGCCTTCCCCGGCATCCTCGCTCTCCGTCGCCGCCATCACGTCGCTACGCACTCTGCTCCTATTGGATAACGGGACGGCGTGCGCAGCGACATGATGGCGATGATGGAGAGCGCCGGCGATGCAGGGGATCCCGAAGAGGACGCGCCGGAGCTCGAGGACAGGTAAGTGATCGTCAGTGACCCACACGGGGCAACGTAAAAGACTATCCGGTGGCAGCTGAAGCAGTCTGCGCTACCGGATAGCCGTTTATGCGATGGCCCCGACATACAAAAGCATCGTATGTTGATGCTGCCTTCAACATGCGATGGCCATCGTATATTGAAATGATCGTATGTCTGGGCCATCATAGGTCGGGGGGGGGGGGGGGGGGGGGGGTCACTGTATTGATTTTTGCCTCTGTTGCACAGATATCCTTCCTGAAGCTCTAAATGGCTGCAATTGTATCTGTGCATGGACAGGCACTCACTCCTAAGACCTGCAGAGACTCCATTGTAGTCAGTCAATCACCATGTTCCTATAGTTTTCCGAGCATATCCAACTTTTGGTTTGGATTGAAAATCATGGGGGGAGATTTATCAAAGGATTTAGACTGATTTTTCCCATCTAAATTTGTCGCACAGAAAGTCACAGTCTAAATATGTGCGACTTTTCTGCGACTTTTGCTCTAGAGGATTTTTAGAATATTATGCATTGGTGCTGAATTTAGCAAAAGCGACTTTTCAGTGACAAGTCGCATCGGCTGAAAGTCCGAAATGTCAGACTATATTGGAGCAGGTTTAAATACAGTCTAAAGCATAGATCCCGAAGTCTGTGCGCAGAATTTATCAAGAGCCGTGTGACTTTTGATAAATTAGGCGCACAATAGACCGGCCTAACTCTCTGTAGTTTGGTCTATATTGATGCGGGAAATAGACAGCTTTGATAAATCTCCCCCATAGTCTGCCTCATTTCCCAGTCCGAAGTCAGATTGAAAAATGACAACTGTCTGACTACAATCGGGTCTGTGCAGGTCATAAGGGTAAATGGCGTAAGTGCCTATCTGTGCACAGATACAATTGCAGCCAATTTGAGCTAAATAAATTGAATCTGTGCCATGGAAACACAAATCGTAATGTGAATGCAGCCTTGAAGATTATCAGTATTATACAGACTATTGCTGTGAAACTGTATTATGATTTATCAAGCTCTGTCTGCAGTCTTATATTTACAAACTTTAAACCACAAGGGGACCATAGCATTTGAAGAAAACTGCTGCAGCTGTATTTAAAAGAGAATAAAGGATCTCTTAGGCTTTATTTATGTTTCCACAACATCAATACATATAGGACATGTGATGCCAATGTATGCCAGACCTACATGGCGTTTAATCATGACCAAGGTAACAAACACTCCCTCAATTTACAATGGCCTCAACATATAATCATTTCAACATGTAATGGTCTTTTCTGGACCATTGTAACTTGAAACCAGACTCCACATACAATGCTACAGACAGATCTGTGAAACGTGTCAATGGCTAGAAGATCTGACCAACCAGAATGGCCATTTACTGGTAAAACACCTGTATTACTGAAGCTTATGCACTGAATTCCTGTCTGGTAGCGCCAGGGAGGTATTACATGTTCTGTACTACTCTTTACCTGTGCCAGGGTTAGCTGCTCCTTTGGACACCAGGTGACTGGGGCTCCATTTTACCTTTTAGGACACTGTGTATGGTACAGGAACCTGAAGAAGCTCCTGTCCTCTACATAGACAGCGATTTACAGATTGCAGCAGATATTTATTACTTTTAAATGTAAGGACTTGCTTCATCTATATTATTAATCTATTTATTTTTGTTTAATTCTCACTTTTTCCTATTTTTGGATAACGTTTTGGTGGCTTCAGACCCAATTACCAGGTTTCCATGGAGTTATAGTCTCAACATACAATGGTCATCCGGGAACCAATTAATATAGTAACTTGAGGGACCACTGTACTTATTTGGCCAACAGCTACGGAGATCTAAATTCTTTAATATTTACCCTTAGATCTCAGAATGTACAGGCTAACTAAATATGTACAGTATTTTTGAGAGTGATAGGAGTGTGGTTGCAGCAATCCCACTCCTATCACTGTCAGATCTCTGAATGTACACACTATCTGAGAGGCATACGAGTGTGGATGCAGCAATCGCACTCCTATCACCCTCAAACAACCTGTACATATTCAGTTGGGATCATTCTGGGATCTGAGGGCGATAGGAGTGTGATTGCTGCACCCACACTGTACGGATGCCCGCTGGTATTAGTGACAATACTGAAAGGAGGAGGCTGGGTATGATTGGGCATGGATGAGGGTGTGGGAAGGGCCATAACTGAGAGTGTGGCTGGGGTGATAGGCACTAGCCGTGAGTATTTTAGAGACCTAACAATGTCCATGGTCATATGTAATTTTTCTTTCATAAAATAAATAAAGCTTAACATTTTGGCCCAGTTGAGGTGTTTAGCTTAGCTGCAATTCCAGACACAACCCATTGTCAGACAGGGTGCTTTTACTTATTTATTTATTATTCTTTTTTTTTGGGAAGAAAGCAATGTTTTTCTAATCCTCTACAACAGTGGTCTCAAACTGCTGCCCTCCAGATGTTGCAAAACTTAAACTCCCAGCATGCCCGGACAGCCAACGGCTGTCCGGGCATGCTGGGAGTTGAAGTTTGCAACATCTGGAGGGCTGCAGTTTGAGACCACTGCTCTACAGCCACTTTACATCGTAGTCAGATAATGAAAAGTAAAGTAGCTGTCAGAAATTTCTGGGTTTTTAATGAAAAGTTCTGCCCACTTTATGACATTTTAAGGAACATTTGAAATTCAAACATTCCAGTAAGATTGATGGTCTAGATGGAAGAGATAATCAGATGCAAATGAAATGCTAATGAGACGTCAGCGATCGCTGCATATTCATTCCGTATTTACTTCTGTCCCTCATGCTTAATTCAGCTGTTAAGAGCAGTCAGAAATTTCCACTTTTTTTTATTTAACCCTAAATGTGATATTATACAAGATCTAACTGAACCAGATTTAAAGGGGTCTATAAATAATCATAGGACCCCATAGCAAATCTTATGGGTCACTCCTCCCTGACCTCTGAAAAATGCGGTATACAAAAGATATGTCAACAGATTGTATGCCCTGTGCTTGGTTTAGGATAACAATGCTGGGTCAGACCAAATATTATTTCCTAAATCTTTATAAAGACGGGGACTGACTTCATGTGTCTTTATAAGAACAGTATTGCAAATTTATTACACAGTTCATGACAAAATTCTGGTCTGTAGCTCAGTGCATATGGATTTATACACTTACAACTAAACTCAAGGGTAGCTGTAAAATCTCCATGAAGTGAGCCCCCCCTAGTGGTGGCTGTGGTAAAATGCTATGCCTCTATAACAGGAAGCTAGAGGAGTTCAGTGCCGCCCATCCCTCATCACCAAAAGCCACATGTCCATTAAAGGTGTACTTTTTATTTTATTTTTTTTTAATCAACTGATGTCAGAAATTTAAACAGATTAGTAAATTACTTCTATTAAAAAAAAAAAAAAAATCTTAATCCTTCCAGTACTTATTAGCGGCTGTATACTACAGAGGAAGTTCCAGACCACAGTGCTCTCTGCTGACACCTCTGTCCATGTCAGGAACTGTTCAGAGCAAGAAAAAAAAGCAAGAAACATATGCTTCTCCGGACAGTTCTTAAAGTGGACAGAGGTGTCAGCAGAGAGCACTGTGGTCAGACAAAAAAGAAATTCAAAAAGAAAAGAATTTCCTCTGTAGTATACAGCAGCTCATAAGTGCTGGAAGGATTAAGAATTTTTTATAGAAGTAATTTACAAATCTGTTTAACTTTTGTTAAAAAAAAAAAAGTTTTACACCGGAGTACCCCTTTGTGGTTTGTCTCTATTGTATGTACACCACTGGTTTGCCCCACAATAACCATTTTATTTTACCTTTAAGAGTAAAACTAGTCAATATGATATTTCATAACAATATCGAAAACCGTGGTCTGTTATCTGGGACTACTGCCATTACCAAGATGAGAGGTCTCAAATTCATCTGATCGATTGGAGTGTTGGCCGACACATCTACAGGAATGTTCCTAATAAATGACTAGGACCATTGGAGACAGTCAAGGGTTCCCATTAGTTCCCATATTTCCGTTTGTGCAGGAAAATCTATATACAATGGGAAACACATAGTATTAAAGTGGGGCTCTGCTGCTGGTGTTTTTTTTTTTTTTTTTACATCATTACAAATTTATATTGAAATGATGCTCAAGGTTTAGAAAAATATGGCTATTTTCTTCAAGAAAAAACACCTCACTGGTCCATGGGTTGTGTATCGTATTATTATTATTATGGCTCTATTGAAGTGAATGGGGCCAAGTTGCACATGCCGATAAAACCCTAGGGGGCTGAGGAACCAGTTTTGGTAGAAATCCAGTATGTTTTTCTATTCCTATATACCCCCTTTAAAGGGAACCTGCCATCACTTTCATGCTGCCTCAACCACAAGTCATTGGGGTGGTCTCTGGTGGCTTCTGTCTGCCCCATCAGCCTTAATTCATAGATCTCTAAATTAGAGGTGCCAAAAACATAATTTATACTGATGTGCATTAAAATTCACGACAATAGAGGAAAATATAGTGTACCCAAACAAAAGTATATACAAATGAACCCATGTGCAGGTTTCACATGTCACCATCAATTTCTTAAAGAGGCACTGTCATTATGAAAAACTTTTTATATTTTGTAGTATTTCTGATAAGATGACTTTTTTAAATATACATTTGTTAAAAAAAAAAAATTTTTACTTAAAAATGAAATGAAAAATAAAAAATGAAAATAGTCACCACTAGTACAATCTTTGGAAAATTCTGTGTTAGAGCTGTGTATTGTCCAGCTGTGTAGCCTCCAGCTCTTGCAAAACTACAGACAAAGGATGTGTGGGCATGCTGGGAGTTGTAGTTTTGCAACAGCTAAAAGCAACACTGCTCTAACACAGTGCTTTATAAACACTGCAGCTCCAGCTGTTGTAAAACTACAACTCCCAGAAAGCTTGAACAGCCAAAGCTTTCTCTGACTCCTATATGACAAAAAATTCAGGAGTCTGTAAAAAATGAAAGACACATAGTGACAGCTATATTGATTAGCATCCAGCTTTACTAGGAACAGATAGAAAATGTATGCATAAAAATATTGTGCAATGATTTGCAGACTGTCAGGCTGCTCCCATACTCAGAGCAGATGAATCATCCACAGTGAGGGAGAGAGACGGACACGCCCCCTCCACAAGGCAAGAAGACAAAGCAAATTATATTTATAAATTATATTTGTTAGGATATTGAGTAACATATCACTTTTTTTATTTTGGCACTTTGACAGGTTAATCTCATCAGTCTCAAGGGCACGCATACTTGTGTTTTTTCTTGATAGATCTCTTGTCACGACCCCGCTCAGCGTTCTAAACGTACGCCGGGTGCTGCACAGAGATTGCAATGGTCCCAGCGATGAGACCCCAGCGATCAGACATCTTATCCCCTTTCCTTTGGATCGGGGATAAGATGTCTAAGGGCGGAGTACCCCTTAAGGGTGCATTCCCACAGGGCGTATACGCAGCGTATTTGACGCTGCGCAAATTTTACGGCAGCAGCGGGAAATACGCTGCGTATCCCTTGCTCACTATACACACAGGGCTTTCCGGCGGCAGCCCTATGTGTGTAGTGAGTTTTGGAGGCAGGGCCGTGCGTCACAGACACGGCTCCGCCTCCAAAACTCACTACACACATAGGGCTGCCGCCGGAAAGCCCTGTGTGTATAGTGAGCAAGGGATACGCAGCGTATTTCCCGCTGCTGCCGTAAAATTTGCATACGCCCTGTGGGAACGCATCCTTAAAGGAAACCTATAACGACTTTCATACTGCCTGAACCACAGGTCATTTGGGCGGTCCACATGGCTTCTCTTCACCCCACCGGCCTTAATTGATAGATCTGTCCCTATTTGGGTACAGGTAGTAATCTATTAATCAAGGCTGATGAGGCAGACAGAAGCAACCAGCGACCACACTAATGACTTGTGGTTTAGGCAGCATGAAAGTAATGACAGGTCACCTTTAAGGGTACGTTCACACCTGTGTTTTTTCTGTTGCAGATCTGCTGCCGGTTTGCTGTAGGAGATTCTGCTACCTATTGAAGTCAATAGGCAGCAAAATCTGCAGCAGATCTGCAGCAAAAATATGCACATGTGAACGTACCCTTAGACATACTTTTTTAATCCTTTACATTGAAGGAGAGAAAGGGAGGGTGATTGTAAAGTCTGTTCCCTACAGTTTCCTTGCTAGTAATGTAAGGGCCTGGGACTGGAAGTAACTTTCTCTATTCATTCCTATGATACTAACATCAAAGCTTTCATAGGAATGAGAAGAGAAACTGCGGGAGATGTATAAAAACCTGTGCAGAGTTTTTCTTTCATTTTTAAAAAGGCCTCTGAAACATAAAAGAAGTGATCTGATTGGTTGTTATGGGCAACTGGACAACTTTTTCTCCGCACAGGTTTTGAAAAATCTCCCCCACTGTCTTTTATTAAACTCATAATATGTAATAATGTGGTAGAGTAGTAGATAATGAGAATAAAGGCATAGATGACAAAATTACCTGCCATTCCTATTTAAATCATGTACCTTATTTATGGGCCAGATGCAAAAAATATTTTAAAGCTTTTTAAAATTTTTTGGGAAACACCAGAGTAACTAAGTGACCTGTGTATTACTGAAACTAACAGTGCTTTACTTTTGGGGTGCACCAGGTTGTCCCCTCCTTGGGACCCCTAGGACATTGAAGTTCCTAAGAAGTTTCCTTGTTTACCACCATATAAAACAAACTCTTAGAACTATACTTCCTGCTTAATATCCTGAATTGCCCCCTAGATCATATACTTTGTTGCTTAGTATGCAGTCATTATAGAGATGAGCGAATTTTTGAAAAATTCGAATCGGCCGATTCACAGAATTTTCCGAAAAAAATCGCTTCAGACTGAATTTATTCACAGTGAATTGCTATTTAAAATGGCTATTTCTGGCCTACAGAGAGGCTCAATAGGGGTGTAGAATACTTTTCCTAACACGCTTGTCATTTTTATTTAATTTAAATTGAATTTATTTAAATTTTTTGATTACCCATTCTGGTGAGCATTGAGCTGGCAGTCCTCTGCCAGGCGAGATAAAACCTGTTCCAGCCCCTCCTTCAGCATCCCCCCCCGACTGTGAAAGTGCGAATGTTTCATTTAATCAGTTATGGTTCATTGTTATCGCTCCAAGCTGTTTCATTGGATTCTTGTGATAATTCCACAAGTAATATGATGTCAACGACCATAGGGCCTCAGTCTTGAAAAGATTACATCGTTTTTTTTAGATTTAAGATTTATATTAGATTCCCAAGTTTATTGTCCCAGTGTTTACTTTGAACTAATACTATATGACCACAAAGCCCAATCTAACAAGGAGTCACACGGTGGCACAATGACAGAGCCTAGAGGTGGCAGCAGCATGAGGAGACCATAATCTGGCAGAATGACACAGCCTGGAATTGGCAGCAGCAAGAGGAGACAATAGGGCTTCACAATCCCTAAGATTAAAAGAGGAATTTTCAAATTTAAATGGAAGATTTATGGTAGCTAGTACTGCCATAAAAATGTTTAGGTAATGTCCTAGACCCAGCAGCATCAGTAAACCATATAGTGGTTGAATGACACAGCCTGGAGCTGGCAGCAGCATGAGGAGACAATAGGGCTTCACAATCCCTAAGATTAAAAGATGAATTTTCAAATTTAAATTGCAGACTTATGGTAGCTAGTGCTACCATAAATTTTTTAGGTAATGTCCCAGGCCCAGCAGCATCAGTAAACCATATAGTGGCTGAATGACACAGCCTGGAGCTGGCAGAAGCATGAGGAGACAATATGGTCTCACAATATCTAAGATTAAAAGATTAATTTTATAATGTAAATAGAATATATATGGTAGCTGGTGCTACCATAAAACATTTTAAGGTAATGTCCCAGGCCCAGCAGCATGAATAAACCATATAGTGGCTGAATGGCACAGCCTGGAGGTGGTGGAAGCATGAGGAGACCATATAGTGGCTAAATGGCAAAGCCTGGAGGGGGCAGAAGCATGAGGAGAACATATGGTGGCAAAGCAAGACAGCCTGGAGGTGGCAGCAGCAGCATCAGAAGTCCTGAAAGTGACCCGGTGACAGAGTGGTGCGGTGGGTGGCAATACCAGTACTCGGTGACCAAGGTGCGTGAAAAAAGGACTGATGCAAAGGAATGTTTGTAACTGGGGAGCAGCGCCTTAAATCAATTTGGCACTATCCATAATTGGGAAGTGTTGGTGTGGCACCATGGTCAATCTACTCTGATACATCAGACATTGGTGGGTAGAAATCCTGGCTCACTTTTAATGCCTGATTCCTCTTCACAAAGGTCAGTCTCTCCTCTGTCGCAGGACCAACAGCCTGAGAGCATGGAGGCAGGAGCAACATGACCTGTCCAAGTTGCTGTTGTGGCTGTGCAGGAATCACATTCACCCATTGGGCCGTAAAGAACATGTATTGTCCCTGACCATAGTTACAGCTCCCCACGTTGGATCTGCCTTGAACTTTGGCACACATTGGTAGAGTGGGTGTTAATACCAGTACCCGTTAGCAAAGGTGGGTGAAAGAAGGAGAACTTGGCATCAGATGTGTGGCATTAGGCGTGCAAAAAACACCATGTGCCACCTACACCAGAAAGTATTGATGTGATGCAAAGATCTCTAAAAGGTGGAAGGGAACATTCCCATGTATGGTCCATTGTAACAGGTGGGGGTAAAAACTTCCCTTGTAAGGCCCTACACTCACACTATTAATTCCCATATTGGCAAGTGTTATTCATCCTATAAAGGGTGGCCCCACACAGGAACCTCTCCCTATTTCCACCTAAAAACACTGCTATTTCCCTGGGTTTTTAGTTGGAAATAGGGAGAGATTCCTGTATGGATGAGTAACACTTGCCAATAAGGGAATTAATAATGCATGCGTAGGGCTCTACAGGGGAAGTTTTTACCCCCACCTCTTACAATGGACCAAATGTTGTTCCCTTCTGCCTTTTAGAGGTCTTTTCATCGCATCAATACTTGGTGGTGTAGGTGGCACATGGTGTTTTTTTGCACACCTTTCCTTTTGTTAGATTTAAAAAAAAAAAATTGGGTCCATATATTTAATCCTAAGAAAAGTTAAGGTTTCAGCTAATGCATATCCTCAATACTTACTTGTGGTCTAATGCAGAGAAATTTCTGTAACTGGGGACCAGCACCTTAATTATGTTTTACAGTATCAATGACAGCACAATGAGAGAGCCTGGAGGTAGTAGCATCAGCATGAGGAGACCATATGGCGGCATAATGACAGAGCCTGGAGGTGGCAGCATCAGAATGAGGAGACCATAGAGCAGCACAATGAGAGAGCCTGGAGGTGGCAGCATCAGCATGAGGAGACCATATGGCGGCACAATGACAGAGTCTGGAGATGGTAGCATCAGCATGAGGAGACCATAGAGCAGCACAATGAGAGAGCCTGGAGATGGCAGCATCAGCATGAGGAGACAATAGAGCAGCACAATGAGAGAGCCTGGAGGTGGCAGCATCAGCATGAGACCATATGGGGGCACAATGACAGAGCCTGGAAATGGCAGCAGCAGCATGAGGGCCATGCCAACTGAGGGTTGAGTCTGAGGAACCCACCGACTGTTGACTGGGGGTGTCAGATGTCACTTGGGTTGAAGTGGATGTCCGAGTGAACCAATCAATCATGGCTGCTGTGTTGCTGGTCGAGACACGACTGCAAGCTGACACCGGGAGCTAGCAGTCGAGAAAGGCTGTAGTGGCTGGAAAGCGTGCTGCGTTGATGTATACCCTATGTGAATAAAGAAATACTTGGAAAGATTTTGGTGTGCCGGGATTCTTATACCTACCTTGGATTTCCTTATCCCTGGCACCCACCGCTACTCACAGTGCCGACCTAACTAATTTGAGGACACCGGGAGCTCAGACCTTTCGCTGTGACTCCTGCTGCCACACGCCCCTACTCTGTTGCAACCTCTGCCTGCGCCTGATGAATTTAGGCCTCAGCCACTCCTCTGTGCACGTCCTGGCACTTCTCTGCCTGACATACTTAGTGCGTATATATGAGGGGAGTACAATATGCTTCACTATGCTTAAAACAGTATTTGTCTAGAACAGCAGCAGGTGTGTACTTTTGGCTGGCCTTTCACAGTATCTAGGCCCTTGAGAGTTTAACAGGTACAAAATAGTACACCACTTAGATGTAGGTATGTAGTATGCACTTATGGGGGCAGAAAAATTTGCTACAGTATGCTTACAAAAGTATTTGAGTAAAACACCGGCCAGCGATTACTTGTGACTGGCCTTTCACAGTATCTAGGCTCTTGAGAGTTTAACAGGTAAAATAGTACACTACTTAGATGTAGGTATGTGGTATGCACTTATGAGGGCAGAAAAATGTGCTACAGTGCGCTTAAATAAGTATTTGTGCACAACACCAGCAGTACAAAACAGTGCTGCAGCACACAGTCGCGGTGTACTAAACACAAAATTGCATTTTCTCTCTCAAAGACTATTAGGAATGGACTGCTGAGTATTATACCAACTACAGACTAGTATAACCAGCAGACAGAGTTGCGCTAAAAATGTATTCCTCCCTCCTCTCCTGACGTTTCTACAGCTAAGCCAGCTTGTTCAAACGTATGAGGCATCATAAAGCTCTCGGCCCCTCTCTGTAAAACAATGCTGTAGAAAGTGAATGGGAGGTTAATCGCTGCAGTAAAAATTATTTTCTGTGAAAAACGAAGGAGGTGAAACTCTGCTGGAAAAAGCTTGCCCGTGTAAAGCACAGCACTGTCTTTCCCTATTTATCTTTCTACAGTGAAAGGATGAAGTGACTATCCTGAATATGGCTGCGGATTATATAGGGCTATGACATCACAGGGGTGACTGGCTGCTGATAGGCTGCATCCTGCATGTGATTTAGGGTCATCCGGTCTACCCTTGTTCCCGCCTTCCCAGGATTCCTTGCCCATGTCCTCACATGTGGATGGGTGAATATTATTTCCTTCTGTAAGAGAATTGTTATCCTCTTCAATATATATAACGGAAACTCTTGAGCAGCAATTCTAGCATGTGTTACTATTTTTTCTTGCTCACATGTGGATCCGTCATTTTAGATGCCCGGACTGCACTGGGCCTCACTAAATGGAGTTTAATTAAGCGATTCACGCGATAGAAAACCGTTGATATTTGCATTCCTTGTGAATCGAATTTTCATTAAATTCGCAACTAATTTGAATTCGTCAGATTTGATTTGCTCATCTCTAATTATAAAGACACAATTATCACTAGTAAACCACAATGATAAAACAAAGTCCAGTAAAGTAATAAGCTGATATAGTCTATTCCTGAAGTCAGTCTTCCTGCACTGAAGTCCAATATACAAGGGCCATTGTGCCATACTGAGCAGATATTTAGGATTCAATGTTTTATCTTCAACTTCAAAATTAAGAAAAACTATTGAAAGTCTGACGACTCGAGCAACTTCCTTTTCTTCAAGTAGGTTTTCTTAGAAGATAATTGAAGACAGACTTGAAGTGAAAGAACATTTGTTGAAGATGCATGATCTGACTTGTTCATTGTAAAACTGTTAAAGCAATAGATGAAAGTGTGTTTGTCTTAACCTAGAAATGGTTTGAGCACTACAGCCGAAGTGGCTGAGAAGTTACCAAGGACAAAATGCTGAAGTCGAAATAAAACTTTTGTCTCGCACCATGAACAGACATGTTGAATGTAGTGTCCTCACCATACCAAATATATTCAAATGACCCAGAGCAAATGGCCCTTTCTGTGAGGTAAAGTCTAAGGGGGAGATTTATCAAAACCTGTCCACAGGAAAAGTTGCTGAGTTGCCCATAGCAACCGATCAGATCGCTTCTTTAATTTCTGAAAAGTCCTGCAAAAAATTAAAGTAGCAATCTGATTGGTTACTATGGGCAACTCAGCAACTTTTCTTCTGGACAAGTTTTGATAAATCTCCCCCTAAGGGTCTATTCACACAGCAGAACTTCCACCGGCAGAATCCTACCTGAAGTGAAAGCCCAATACCCTTCTATGTGTTTCGGCACTCCCGTTAACACTTTGTAATGTCCGATTGCGTCTGGTTGTTGGACGCTACAGTAGAACATACAAAATGTTCTAAAACATAAATGTACAGCAGTGGGGGGGGAGGTGTTACTCTTAATGTTGTTTCTAGCAGTTAGACCTTTGTCCAGTATTTGTCTACTATCATGCTGGTTTATCTACAGACAAATCCTACAAAATAAGGGTATACTAAACAAAAATTATGCATAATCATGATCTTTATTAACATATAGGCATACAATAAAAATATATTAAAAAACACACAATGCGATAACAGAGTCCTGCAGAAAAATGGCAGATAGAGAATGGTACATTCCCTATTCGCCATTTTTCTGCATGACTCTGTTGTCGCATTGTGTGTTTTTTTAATATTTTATATTGTATGTCTATATGCTACTAAAGATCATGATTATGCATAATTTCGTCTACCCTTATTTTGTAGGATTTGAGTTTAGTGCTTCATGGGTAGCATACCACAGTATCTTTTGTAGGATTTATATTGTTTATTTATAGACACATCAATGCTATTGCCTGGTGTAATATTGATTATAATATTGCAATAAGAATATGATGTTTAGGTTAAAGGTCATATATAGAAGGCCCCTATGCCTTTTTTCTTAGTCATTCCTCAGAATAGCGTTTCGGAACATTTGCCACCATTTTTATATTTTCATTGTTTAAAATTGCACTGAAAAGACTGTGGAGACAATCAAAACATTATATCAGATATGAGGAAATAAACGCACAGACTTTCACTTGAATTTGGAGTGCTGTGGTATTTCTGCCTTGATACTGTGTGTGTATATATATATATATATATATATATATATATATATATATATATATGCTATTTTGACAAATAAGTCCTATTGTAGTGATGATATGTTGGTCTCTGTATAGGTACCAATGGTTATACCCTTCTGATCATAATGTTATTGCAAATATCCTAGTGATATGCCTTAACATTTAAGGCGGTTGTCCAGGAAAAAACTTTTTTATATATATCAACTGGCTCCAGAAAGTTAAACAGATTTGTAAATTACTTCTATTTAAAAAAATCTTAATCCTTTCAGTACTTATGAGCTGCCGAAATTGAGTGGTTCTTTTCTGTCTAAGTGCTCTCTGATGACACCTGTCTTGGGAACTGTCCAGAGTAGAAGCAAATCCCCATAGCAAACCTCTTCTACTCTGTGCAGTTCCCAAGACAAGCAAAGGTGTCAGCAGAGAGCACTGTTGCCAGACAGAAAAGAACAACTCAACTTCAGCAGCTGATAATTATTGGAAGGATTAAGATTTTTTTTTTTATAGAAGTCATTTACAAATCTGTTTAACTTTCTGGAGCCAGTTGATATATATAAAAAAAAAATGTTTTCAGGAATACCCCTTTAATGATGAGAATACCCAATAAGGTCCTACATAGTCAAGATACTAAATATTAGGCATTTTTTTATGCACTTTCTTTATATTATATAGGAAATACCTAATTTACCTACATTTAGTGTACTAAAGATTGAAAGTTTCAGATATTATTTTTAGAAATGTATATAGTAAAAACAAAGGTCATCATTTTTATTTTATAAATATACTGTAATTTAGCGTGTTTGCTGAATATTGGATGAACTTCTTCTTTCTACCACAAGATAGAGCTAGATGCATTGTAAAAAGTCAATTTCTGTGTTTAATTATGTAACCTCACCAGATTGTTAAGACTTTAGTGTTTTGCTCAATAACTAAGATTTTTACTTTGTGGTATATAGAGCAACATTTTTTTTTTCTATTCCCCATGACAAGGCAATACTCCAGGTGTGTGCATCTGAAAGCACAGATTTGGGGATTAATAAATAGATGGGACATGTTTAAAGGGAAACGATCTGTAATATACATACCTATCTGGAATCCTTCATAGCCTCCGAGCTGAGTTCCCCACTGCTGGCAGAACTGTCAGGACAATTGCTCTACGTCACAGGGCCGAATGTCACTGGTGATATGGTTGGCCGTGGCCAATAACGACCTGGGAGTGGCAGGCCAATCAGCTCACTTTCAGGAAGCAGAAGCGGAAGAATTCAACAAGCTGGGTTTGCACCCTATGCTCGTATTTTGTTCCTTTCTGTCCCTATTGCTATTTGATCCTGCTGTAACCTGACCTCTGCTTTGTTTATTGACTCTTCTCCTGTCTTCCAATTTTGTACTGTGCTGCTTTAGAAATTCGACCCATTGCTATTTTGACTTTGCCTTGTGATGTCGATTGTGTATTTGCTGTTTTCCTGGAGAATCTCTTGTTTACTGTTTTTGTAGTGACAGTGGGACAGTGGTAGGGACAGTGGTTAGGGTAAGATCGTGTTTTGCACTGATCCCTACTTTAGACGTTACACCATCAGATAATTTCACTGTATATAAGGCAACCAATCACAGTATTTTGGAGGGGTTAAAGTACCCGCACAGACCACCAATATATTTTTTATTTATTATTGCTTTTATTTATGAAAATGAGCAGCAAGTCCCCACAGGGCATGGCCAACCACCTTAAGTTCCCAGCGTTTCCATCCACTATGACTGATTGCTTCCTCCACTAGTATTTTATTGACATCTGTGCTGTGTGCCATAATTGAAATGCTGTGTGCTTGTTTAGTCCCTTTTGACAACACATTATTACACAGAGAGATATGTAAATATAGATGTGGTGAACGGTGGCAGTGAGAGAATAGCGAGAAATAGTAAAGGGAATTTATTTTCTATGCTTATACTTGTAAAATATCTAAAGGATCGCAAAAATGAATGAGCGTACAAAGCATGCCCTACTAAGCTCGGCAGACAGAGGCTCAGAATGAGAAGTAAGTCTACCTGGGATATGCAAGTTCTCATGTACCTATTGGGATCACACATTACTTCATCCTGCCCGACTGACAACTTTTCTAGATATGCGAGTATTCATACTGAGCATATATATGTCAAGACTAGCGGTGCATACTTAGTATGAGGCTACTGAGTACTGGCCCATTTCTTTCCAATATTCTTGTGATGTATAGGTACACTCCCTTGCAATGCATGCTGGGTGCAGTGTACGTGATGTCACCAAAACAAGTAAAGAAAAGGAATGGTAGAACAGAACCATTCATAAAATGTAGGTCAATTACAGTCTGACTTACTCTTATGAATATATATATATATATATTTTTTTTTTAAGAATTAAATAACCCCTTTTAAGAGAAAATGGCTTATTGTTTAAATATAATTTAAAAAAAAATAATGAAATCTTGTAGTTTCCATTCACAGAGGCCTTCAGTAGGTTAATCAGGAATATCAGCGAATGTACTTAATTTTCTTTTCAATTGCATTTTTACAATAAAACTTAGGTGCACAGGACTAGATTATTCCCACTTTATGTTTATTATTCTATTGTTGTTATTTATTTTAAGTCACTGCCTTTAATTGTTATCCTTTACTGCCTTTTCATTACCATTATATCTTTGTTGGAGTTTGTTCTTATGCATTTTCTGGCATACCTTTGATTGTGACTCATTTGCAGCATTTTCTTAGTTTTTGTACTGTTTATGTCTTTTTCTCTTTAATAAAACTCTAAAACTTAAACAAGAAAATAGGTGCAAAGGTGGACATATATTAAGTATCATGGACATTTTTGGTATCTGTTTCCTTGTTGGCTTTTAATTGATTTGAAGTCAAAGTCTAAATATTAGACCTTATACTTTCCTGTTTACTTAATTTTAGCAGTAGGATCTTCTCCGGCAGTCACTGAACACTGAACGAAATAACATATTTTATCAGATAAAAACACTTAAGGAGTACAAGTATGTCACCATTATTTTCAAGATGTTAGAAAGTCATTTTGACATGTGGTTATTTCAGGCAAATGTTATTTTTCACATGGTTTTGGCTAAATGTAGAAACTAATAAAAATAAATATTCCATTTATCGTAACTACCCTTTTGTAATTCTGATGCAATGGTGCTCATGGTAATGGTTAAAGTATACATGTACAATCTACATAAAAAGTATTTTTTCGAAATATTGCATATATTGTATTGGTTATCTTGTACTGATCACTTATCACACACTGGTCCTCCTGAGTTACACGCAGTATTATGGTAAGGAGCCAGCCCCTAAAAACATATCTCCTTTCCACATATTAGAGAATACATTTTTTTATCAAGGAGGTCTGACCTCTGGGACCACCCTCAGTATCCAGAATGAGGGGGTCTGTATACATTATCTACGGGAGCGGCAGAGATATCCAAGCACAGTACAGCACTTTCTGCAGAATAGGCTGTAACTCAGGCCAATATTGAGAGGGAAGTGCAGAGACTGACTGTCAGGATCAGGAAGGTGGGATCAGGATAACTATTATATTACTTTCAAACCTGTTTTAAAAGAAACATCGTAAGGTAACACATTTAACCCCATAATGATGCAAGAAATAAAAATTTTTGGCTTTTCAGTTCTTCTCACCCACCAGCAATAACGCTTTTATTTCTATTCTATTGAGTTATGTAAAGGGTTTGTTTTTTGTGGGACCAAATGTACAGTACTTTGTAATGATATCATTTATGTTACCATAAAATATAATGCAAAACAGAAAAATTATTATTGGTGAGGGGAAATTGAAGAAAAAGCAATTTAGCAATGCTTTACTACTTTTAATAAATGTAAAACTTATATAAACTTAAATGGGCACTGTCACCAACTTTATTTTTTGATATGTTGTAGTACTTATGTACTACAACATATCTCTAATATGCTTTTATTATTTTTTTTTTCATTAAAAAGGTTTAATTTACATTTAAAAAACGGCCACTGAAAAAGGACTGATTTTGGAGTGGCAATCAGTCCTTTTTCAGTTAGGCTGCACTCGCTCCCTGCCTGTCAATCAGACAGGCGGGAGTGAGCGCATTGGCTCCCCAGCCACTGGCTGGGAGGCCACTCCTCCCGCACATTGCCGCCGCCTCCTCGTTGCCGCCGCTGTCCCTGCACGCCCGCTGCCGGACTCTGCAGTAACTGCAAGTGTAATGAGGGAACGGGGTATGCGGGGCGGCGGGGGCGGGGGATTGGGGGGGGAGTGAATGAGCTAGTGCTGTAGCGGGGGGGGGGGGGGAACGGACCAGCAAAAAAAAAAATAGGATGGTGGGAGCTACCCTTTAAATATATGTAAATTGCCATTTTTTGACCCTATGACTTTTTAACTTTTTTGTCTATGAAGCTGCATGGAGGCAAATTTTTTTTGTGCTATGATGTATAGTTTTTATCGGTACCATCAGACTTTTTGATTACTTTTTTAATCTAATTTTTTTGTGTGATGTGATCCTGGCATTTGGTGCATTTTTTAAACATTTTCTTCGATTACTGTGCAGTTTCATTACCATTATATTTTAATCCAATCCCTGGATCACAAATGAAATGCGGGTGACGGCAATTAAAATAGCCAGTTGTGGAGATCACACCATGCTGACTATAAGCAATGGCCCTCAGCTGCTGAAAGCAGCAGGGAGCTGGGTTTGGAAAGGGCTTGAGTCCTGAGCCTGTACCATTCACTATTGTAGGGTATGCCATTGGAAAAAAAACATTTCAAATCAACTGGTGCCAGAAAGCTAAACAGATTTGTAAGTTACTTCGATTGAAAAAACGTCATCATTCCAGTACTCATCAGCTGCTATATGCTCCTCAGGAAGTTCAGTTGTTCTTTTCTGTCTGACCACAGTGCTCTCTGCTGACACCTCTGTCCATGTTAGGAACTGTCCAGAGCAGGAGAGGTTTGCTATGGGGATTTGCTCCTGCTCTGGACAGTTCCTGACATGGACAGAGGTGTCAGCAGAGAGCACTGTGGTCAGACTGGAAAGAACAACTTAACTTCCTGAGGAGCATAAAGCAGCTGATAAGTACTGGAATGATAATTATTATTTTTTTTAACAGAAGTAATTTACAAATTTGTTTAACTTTCCAAAACCAGTTGATTTAAAAAAAAAAAAAAAGTGTTTCCACCAGAGTACCCCTTTTAGGACCCAAGGACGGACGTTTACAGGTTAAACAGATAATCTGTTGGCAGCCTGGACACACCTTAATCTAGTAACTTACTGCATGTCTCGCCTTGATAATTCTATATGCAGTAAGCCTGTGTACAGGATTTAGAGCTCTGTGTTTGAGAAAAACAGATACCTGACTGTCAAAGAGATATATCTCCAAAAATGAAAATGAAATCATGGGTCAGAGGTGTCGTGACGTCACGGCCATGCCCTCTCGTGCCGTCATTTAACGTCTCCTCAATGCCACGCCCCTCCCATAGACTTGTATTGAGGGGGGCGTGGTGTCACATGGGTCATGGCCATGACATCACAACCCCACTGCCCACACCCAGCGTTCTAAACGAACACCTGCCAATCACGGGGGTCCCAGTGGCAGGACCCCCCGCGATTAGACATATTATCCCCTATCCAAAGATGTCTACAGACAGAGTACCCTCTAGACATCTTTTTGAAACTGAAATTGGGTAACTATGTTTAACAAGGAGACTGGGTTACAATGTTGATAATGGACACCGGGGTGTCATATCTATTGCATTTGTACGACAGTGGCTCACGACAGACCCCACTGGGTTTTCAATTTCCTGACCGCAATATTTTGCCATAAATTCAGTCAGAACTGCCACTGTAGCCTCTAGTACAAAGAAGTAAGCACAATGGCGCATTTGATAGCGGCCCCAGATTTTCAATTATTTGTTGATAACAGAGATATATCTGCTCCGCAGTTCCAGATAGAGGATGTCCAAAGACCACATGAAAACTGTTTAACAAAAAGACTATTAAATAAAATGATGACTCCGAGCTTAATCCCGTGACCTCATCTGCATCGCAGGCGAAGATGAAGGGGCAGAGTAATTGGTTTAAATTACAGCTTGTAGGAGCAATCATTTTATGTTTAATTCCGTAAATGTATTTCTACTCTTCTGCTTGCTTTTATGAGCAAAGCTGTTTGATAGCAGGATGACAGCATAATAGTTCTCAAATAAATACGTAAAATTAATGTAAAAGAAGGGTGCAATTGCATATCAAACAGGGATTTCAGGTTGGTCTTTTCTTTATTAACCCACTTATAATCAGGTTAATCTACCATTGGCAACAGGTTGCAGCTGAATCATTTTTGGCAATGGATTTGATACAAGCTAAATCTATCCCTAAATTTTTATCTTTTGGTGAGTACAGAATTCTTACAGAATAGACATCACATTGGTGTCCTTTTTAAGTGCCCTTTGCTATAATAAGTTGCTTATGCTAGACCAAACTGAATGTCATAGTTTCTTACATAGCAAGAATAGTTGAAAAAAGACTGTCTGTTATATTCAACAAAGAAAGGGCAGGAGGGTGTGGATAAAAAGGAAGGAGGGTATGACTAAATTGAACTGTGGTATCTAAAAAGTTTTAAAAGTAGGGAAGACCCCTCTGTTAGCATATTGACCTCTATGCCAAGCAATCACTAGATTCCATTTGGTTTCTATAGCAGCCAAGGCCTAACAATAGCTGCCAGGTATGGTGCCGGTTTATGTTGGGGCTATATTTACACCTATGAGGCCTTATGTCTTTGAATTTAGTGACACCGATATTTTTTCTTTTTTTTTAAAACTAGTAAATCATTTAAAAACTGGATACATTTTATATCACCGTAATCTTACTGACTCAGACAAGAGGTATTAGCAGAAGAGAGGGAAGTGCTCATGGGTGTATAGAGAGAGGTATTAGCAGTAGAAAGGGAAGTGCTCATGGGTGTATAGGGAGAGGTATTAGCAGTAGAAAGGGAAGTGCTCATGGGTGTATAGGGAGAGGTATTAGCAGTAGAGAGGGATGTGCTTATTCTTCTGTACAGAGCACTGGTGAGACATCACTTGTTACCTCTGCTACCTCTATAGCTTCGCCCTTGTGCACAGTACTGGAGACCGTATCTCCAGAAGGATATAGATACATTGAAGAGAGTTCAGAGAAGTTACTAAAGTAGTAGATGTATTGCAGGATAAAATTTACCAGGAAAAGTTAAAGGACCTTAACATTTATAGCTTGGATGAAAGATGAGACGCAGGGCATAAATGGACGCCCTGCACCCGCTCCCGAATTATAAAGCATGCACAATAGCTGAGCGCGCTTCATAGCCGGTTTCCAGCCCCTCCTTGACTAACCTACAGGGCTTTATATGTTAGCCAAGTAGGGGCTGGCAAGTAATGGCAAGCAAGCATGTTTGTCAGGCTTTAGCACTTAAGCAACTTGGCCCCACATCCTTGACACATAGCTGAGAAATAAAAAGGAGATTTTAGGATGTTGACTACAGTCATCAGCTCCAGAAAAGGACCAGTTATCCAGCAGTGTTAGCGGCAGAAAATACAGCTAAAAGACTCCCTGTCTGAATACTCATATCTAATGTAATATGATCTGTGTCAACATTAAAACAGTTATTTTGAGAATAAATAAACTTCAAGGAAATTAAAGATCTGCAAATCTATAGGAGAAATACCTTGGAGTCTTCCCTCTGGCTTGATTTGCTTGCATTCTCTTTATATTGCTACTGTGTTGGTGTTCATCAGAAGAAAGGCGCTGTAATATCTTGATGTGGTTGGCCTGGGTGCTCTATGATCCTCTCCTCTGTCACAAACAAATGTCTGTTTCCCTGATCCTTCTGATCAATTTTTAACTAGCAGCAATGGAGCTTTGCCTTAGTTTCCTCATTTCATTTTGTTAATAATTAAATGAAGCAACGTTGACTCTAATGATAAATGAGGGTCTGTTCAATGGCCTATTAGTAGTGGCAGTAGATTTCAGCTTGGGGCGTCATAATAAATCTACTGTGCTGTGTATATATAAAATTTATGTTGAGGTTATCTCTGCAACTACTTTTACACAATAGATATTGTCCAGTCTAGATGGAAATATTGTTTATCATGACAACAATCAGATATCTGCTGAAAGGAGTTGGTTGGCCATGTTGACATTGAGATTTTGGATTTTGCATTGGCCTATGGGTTTCTGTTGTCCATAATCTTGACTAATGTTTAAAGGGGTACTCCGCCCTTAGACATCTTATCCCCTATCCAAAGGATAGGGAATGATATGTCTGATCGTGGGGGTCCTGCCGCTGGGGCCCCCTCCAACTCCGCTTCGGCACCACAGACATCCGGTGCATGGAGCGAACTTCGCTCTTTTCTGGATGACTGGCGATGCGGGGTAGAGGCTCGTGAAGTCATGGCTGCTCCCCGCTTGTGACATCACAGCCACGCCCCCTCAATGCAAGTCTATGGAAGGGGGCATGAAGGCTGTCACTCCCCCTTCCATAGACTTGCATTAAGGGGGCGTGTCCGTGACTTCATGAGCGGGCACGGCTGTGACGTCAGGAGCCTCCTGCGCTGCACCTGAAGCTCTAAACGAATGCCGGGTGCAGCAGGGAGATCAGATCAGACATCTTATTCCCATCCTTTAAATAGTGGATAAGATGTCTAGGGGTGAAGTACCCCTTTAAAGAGCGAACAAAGCTGGCCATGCACATTAGATATGTAAGGCAAAGATGGGCAATTAATGTGTATGGGGCCTTCCAAAGCTGGCACCCCTGACAGATAATGTTGGAGGAGAGAAAGGTTGGGCATGTTGAATTAGAACACGGCACCATCCTTTTCTCTAGATAAGTATGGCAATGGCTTCCCCCCTCCCTCAATTCATTCATGCCTATTGGGGGGATCAGGAGAGATTTGTGCTGTTTCTATTATCTTATTGTATTTTTCTTATTTTGTTTGTGCACATTATTATAGGGGCAGCCTGAGCTCCTGCTCAGGCTGCCCCTATACATTTACAGAGATGCTTTGCAGCAGCCACATGGCTCATATGAAACAATAATCTGGAGCTAAGCCATTAACTTCTATGGGAAAATGAACTAAAAATGCTCTGTGACCTGTGCATTGGGTAGGGAGGGGAAGGAGGTGTGCTATGACCGTCATTGTCAATGGTGGAATCCGTGTTATCTATATATATATATATATATATATATATATATATATATATATACGAGTTACCTTTCACTGTTATTTTGCCTGTGATTGTAGTGGGAAGACTGCTGAAAAGTTTTCTTTTTAAGAACAAGAAGTTACTATTAGGCTTAGCAGCCAGATGGAAAACAGCAAGATTTTAATATGTTTTGAAAATATAGATAGTAAGATGGGAATGGAAATAAGAAATAGCAAAAATTCTTTAAAAAGAAGTTTAACATAAAAAACTTCATTCAGACAAGGGTTAATTTCTTGATTACACATTCCCTTTAAATGACTGTCCTGTAATCCTCACTTGGCATGGCTGGCAGCGTCCTTCATGATCAAGAGGAGGGAGCAATGAGCCAATTAGCTGTGGCGCCAGTGCTTATACCTCCCAAGGGCAGGATATTTAAACGGGCAGCTCACTAGCTTAGTTGACTGTAATTGTGGATATGTGCTTCACTAGAATTCCTACTGTATATTTCTGATCTGCCTGTAGATGTTCTGACTTCTGCTTGTTCTTTGACAATCCCCTTACCTAATTATTTTGTACCACATTGCTTTTCTGATTTGACCCTTGCCTGTCCTTATGTTGCTTTTGGTTCCAATTTTGTACTGAGCTACCCTCTAGGTTTTTTTTGGCTTGCCCTTATTAACCCTTTGCCTGCTGTTTTTTGCCCTTTTGTTGCTGACCTGACCAGTCTGACATTCCTTGATACCTTGTGCCTTTAGTCACCCAGTTGGGTGGATTGGATTGTCCCAGTAGGTAAGGATAATGGTTTGGGGTGAGCTCAGATCTGACTTGACTTGACATCTCCCTACCTGACTTGACATGTTCATTTTGTGTCGACACATACCAGACTTGCTATGCCTTTTTGCCAATGACACAAAGTTGGATGTGTCCCTTTATTGTAGGTGAATGTAAAATGACTTCATTGTATTTATTAAGATTCATAAATCCTAAATAGCAGGACAGATACAATACACACTGACAGAATTTACATTACTGTTTACTTCATAATGGTAATTCAACCTTGCCTTGTCTGACTGCAACTTTAAGTCTAGAATTGTAGTTCCTTCACATGGTTTGCCATGATGAAGTATTGACAAGGCCCTTTCTAGGCCAACTCCTGGTGTAGTTTCTTGGGATATAAAAGTTACAGTAGACCCCCTTCTATGCATTTTCCATTTAAAGGGGTACTTCGGTCAACTGGTGGCAGAAAGTTAAACAGATTTGTAAATTACTTTTATTTCAAAATCTTAATCTTTCCAGTACTTATCAGCTGCTGTATACTAGAGGAAGTTATTTTCTTTTTGAATTTCCTTTCTGCCTGACCACAGTGCTCTCTGCTTACACCTCTGTCTATTTCAGGAACTGTCCTGAGCAGAGAGAAAGTCCCCATAACAAACCTATCCTGCTCTGGACAGTTCCTGACATGGACAGAGGTGTCAGCAGAGAGCATTGTGGCCAGACAGAAAAGAAATTCAAAAAGAAAATAACTTCCAAAATGAAAAGAACTTCCTCTGTAGTATACAGCAGCTGATAAGTACTGGAAGGGTTAAGATTTTTTAATAGAAGTAAGTCACAAATCTGTTTAACTTTCTGGCACCAGATGATTTTTTATTTTTTTTTATTGTTTTCCAATGGAATACCCCTTTAAGGCGACCATATAATTGTCAACCAAGTTTGTTCTTTGGTTCCTACTTCTCCATACACATCAATGTTCTACAGATAGACTCAAGCCATTTATGACTTATGACTTATGTTATCTCAATATGTAGTACTATATTTCCCATGTGGTAGTATCTGAATGACCACAGCTTCTCTTATTCTATTTAGAAGCTGATGTCTATAGTGTAAACCTGTAAGTGCCACAAACTGTGGGGAAAAAAAAGGGGTCCCATGCTATTTTATGTGGAATGACCTCATCCACTCGCTATATTAGATTTTTTTTTTTTTAAACATGTTTGGGCATTTTTAGAGACATAAAGGGGCCTTATTTTGTTCCACTTTTCACATAATCTCTGCTAATGCAAATGCATTTTCCAATAACGAGCAAAACAGTTTTTGCTCAGACAAAGATGAGAGCAGATTAATGTGGGGAAAAAAATGAAACTCAAGTCAAAAAGTGTCCTAGCTCCTTGAAGCTGACCTGATGTATAAGTCACTGCTTGATACCTGAACTCTCAGGTCATTATATTGTATTACGCTCTTTGTGATATCTGCATGTTTTTCAGACATTGTTCTATTTTTGGTTTTGTTCTGTTGGACTCTCTGTAGACATTGTTTTGATGAGTCATTCTTCTTTAGGAACAACTTGTGATGCCTTTTTGATGCTTTTTTGATAATGTTACTGAAGTTTCAGAAATCGGATACAGAAAAAAGTGTAATGCAGGACTATGAATGTTCTGTGTCTGTGGGATGCTCACTACAGGCGATGGTTGAAATGTCATCACACTCTTAAATATACATTTTTATATTAACTCAGTAGGGACAAACCGTTCTAAATGCTTCAGAGCATTTACAAAGAGTTAGTATTAACTTTGTTGCTATTAAAGGAGTAGTCCAGTGCTGAAAAACGTATCCCTTAAAGGATAGGGGATAAGTTTCAGATCGCGGGGGGTCCAACCGCTGGGGCCCCCGCGATCTCCTGTACGGGGCCCTGGCAGCCCACGGGAAGGGGTGTGTTAACCACCGCACGAAGCGGCGGCTGAAACGGCTCCTCAATTCAACTCTATGCAGAGCCGAAGCGCTGCCTCCGGCAATCTCCGGCTCTGCCATAGCGCTGTATTGAGGGGGCATGTCGGCTAATATTGTGTGCGGTGGTCATCTGGCCAGAGAGCCGCGGCCCCATACAGGAGATCGCAGGGGGCCCCAGAGGTCTGAACCACCACAATCTGAAACTTATCCCCTATTCTTAGGATAGGGGATACCTTTTTCAGCACTGGACTACTCCTTTAATGTTTGGCTCCTTTAGATGGCTTTATATAGTACTGTATATAGTGCTATAATATACTTTGTATAGAATTGTACGTTAACTGGGCACATTTGATGTGGTAATGAATTTGATGCCATATTGTTTAAATTTGACAAGTTACGTTCTACTCTACTACAGAGACAGATTGTAAGGCAGGCAAAAGAGGCAATTTCCCAGAGCCCCCCCCAACGGGCCCCCCCACACCACATAGGGACCTCCACCACTCAATCCCCTAAAGCACCTTCCACACAGTCAGTAAAAATTCACAGAAGTCAGAACCAGTTTCTGTCCTGTATTATGCTTACTAAACAGAAAACAGTGGTAGAATGTTCATTGGATCCTGTTGACGTTCGCAGGATTTCCTGGCAATTAGGTAATGTAAAAAGTTAGTCTATGCATTCCCTGACACTGCTTCATTAAAACAGAAAGAATATTACTTTTCTTCTTGCAACAAACAGAACGGAATATTAAAGGGCTACTATTTCTATTAAATAATGTTAATCATTCCAGTACTTATCAGCTGCTGCATAATACAGAGGAAGTTCTTTTCTTTTTGAATTTATTTTCTGTCTGTCCTTGGTGCTCTCTGCTGACACCTCTGTTCATGTTAGGAACTGTCCAGAGCAGGAGAGGTTTGCTATGGGCAATTGTTCCTGCTCTGGACAGCTCCTGACATGGACAGAGGTGTCAGCAGAGAGCACTGTGGTCAGACAGAAAAGGAATTTAAAAATATATGAACTTCCTCTATATTATACAGCAGCTGATAAGTATTGGAAGGATTAAGGTTTTTAAATAGAAGTAATTTACAAATCTGTTTAACTTTCAGGCACCAGTTGATTTAAAAAAAAAAAATGGGGTTTGTCCAGGGACCAGACACAGTCTTACTCATTCTGCTCTCCAGCACTCAGTTCTGTCCTTTTCACATCTCAGAAGAATACCTTTGGCGGTGGGTGCATGTTCGAACATTTCGTGTTGGCAAAACCACACCCGCAAGCAGTGACATCAAGGGGAGGTAGGGTTTTCTCACTCGCATGATGATCGGACCTAGCACTCGTCCACTCTTGTCTTAGAAGGTACACTTCAGAAACGTGGAAAGGGTAACATTGAGCTCTGGTAATCAGAACAGGTATGACTAGAGATGAGCAAATCAAAGATGATGAACCCAAATTCGTTACGAATTCCATAAAAAAAAATGTAAACTCCATTTAGTGCTGTCCAGGCTCCAGGGCATCTAAAATGATGGATCCACATGTCAGTATATGAGGCAAGGAACGCTGGGAAGGCAAGACGGGAAGGCCGGTAGTCGGAATGACCCTGAATCACATACAAAATGCAGCCAGTCACCCCTGTGATGTCACAGCCCTATATAATCGGCAGCCATATTGCAGCTCGTCACTTCATTCATTACACTGCAGAGAGATAGGACAGACACCCTGTATGTGCGTTACACAGGAAAGCTTATTACAGCATAATTCCTAGTCACATCAGCGTTCTGACAGTGAGCAGTGATTTTTTTTCATTGAAAAGGATTTTTACTGAAGCCATTAACCCTCCCAGTCACTTTCTACAGAATTGTATTACATAGAGGGGCAGAGAGCTGTGTGTTGCCTCATACAGTTCAACAAGCTGCCACAACTTCATAAACCTTAGCAGAGGAGGCAGGAATAATTTTTCAGCGCAATTCTGTGTCTTTGTTTCACAACAAATCTGCTGGGTATTATACCTTCTACAGACTAGTATAACCAGCAGATTTGTCCATTCCTAATAGTCTGTGAGAGAGTGCAATTTTGGGTTTAGTACACAGCGACTGTGTACTACTGGTGTTGTGTAAAAATACATACTTTTAAGCGTAATGTAGCACATTTTTCTGCCCTCATAAGAGCAGACCACATACCTACATCTAAGTAGTTTACACTTTTGAACTTGTTAATCTGTCAAGGGCCTACATACTGTGAAAGGACAGCCAAAAGTAATCATCGGCTGTTTTTTTACTCAAATAATTTTTGAAGTGTACAGTAGCGCATTTTTCTGCCCTCATAAGTGCATACCACATACCTACATCTAAATGGTGTACTATTTTGTACCTGTTAATCTGTCAAGGACCGACATACTGTGAAAGAACAGCCAAAAGTAATCACCGGCTGGCGTTTTACTCCAATACGTTTTTTAAGCGTACTAGTGCAGAAAAGGAGGGTATAGTCCAGCTCACTCCCTCAGCCCGTCGCGCCAGGACCGGCGTGGGCAACACCGACTGGAACTGACAAGTAAAAGCAAAATGTCCAGCGCGAATGTGAAGGAACTGGAGGGTCCTCCTCCTTTTTCCGTGACGTGGGGGTGATAGGTAAAACCCGGAGAAAAGATAAGAAGGTGAGGAGGAAAAAGCGGAGACAAAGAAGGAACCAGGGGAATAAAAATGGAAAAAAAAAAAAATAAGAGAGAAGAGAAAAGAAAAAGAAAAAGCGGGGAAGAAAAGAAAAAAAGGAGAAGGAAAAGAGAGAAAAGGAAGAAAAGGAAAGGAAAAGAAAGGAGAAAAGGAATGAGGACCATGGGTAGTCACCCTCACGTAACAGAAAAAGGTTACAATCTTAGACAATACAAAAATATATATAAAAACAGCAAATGTTTATTACATGTAAGTGAAATATTTTAAAAAGGTCAATAATAAAACACAGAATCATATTCTAAGACTGCTCCCCAAGGGGAGAGAAATGATGAAAGGAATGAGCTATTGTCACGATGCCGGCTGGCAGGTAGTGGATCCTCTGTGCCAGAGAGGGATTGGCGTGGACCGTGCTAATGGATCGGTTCTAAGTCACTACTGGTTTTCACCAGAGCCCGCCGCAAAGCGGGATGGTCTTGCTGCGGCGGTAGTGACCAGGTCGTATCCACTAGCAACGGCTCAACCTCTCTGGCTGCTGAAGATAGGCGCGGTACAAGGGAGTAGACAGAAGCAAGGTCGGACGTAGCAGAAGGTCGGGGCAGGCAGCAAGGATCGTAGTCAGGGGCAACGGCAGGAGGTCTGGAACACAGGCTAGGAACATACAAGGAAACGCTTTCACTGGCACGATGGCAACAAGATCCGGCAAGGGAGTGCAGGGGAAGTGAGGTGATATAGGGAAGTGCACAGGTGAACATACTAATTGGAACCACTGCGCCAATCAGCGGCGCAGTGGCCCTTTAAATCGCAAAGACCCGGCGCGCGCGCGCCCTAGGGAGCGGGGCCGCGCGCGCCGGGACAGGACCGACGGAGAGCGAGTCAGGTACGGGAGCCGGGGTGCGCATCGCGAGCGGGCGCTACCCGCATCGCGAATCGCATCCCGGCTGGAGGCGGTATCGCAGCGCCCCGGGTCAGTGGATCTGACCGGAGCGCTGCAGTGAGGAGAGTGTAGCGAGCGCTCCGGGGAGGAGCGGGGACCCGGAGCGCTCGGCGTAACAGTACCCCCCCCCTTGGGTCTCCCCCTCTTCTTAGAGCCTGAGAACCTGAGGAGCAGACTTTTGTCTAGGATATTGTCCTCAGGTTCCCAGGATCTCTCTTCTGGACCACAACCCTCCCAATCAACTAAAAAAAAGGTTTTCCCTCTGACCTTTTTTGATGCGAGAATCTCTTTGACGGAGAAGATGTCCGAGGAGCCGGAAACAGGAGTGGGGGGAACAGATTTGGGAGAGAAACGGTTGATGATAAGTGGTTTAAGAAGAGAAACGTGAAAGGCATTAGGAATACGAAGAGAAGGAGGAAGAAGAAGTTTGTAAGAGACAGGATTAATCTGGCACAAAATTTTGAAAGGACCAAGATAGCGTGGTCCCAACTTGTAGCTAGGGACACGGAAGTGGACATATTTAGCGGAGAGCCATACCTTGTCTCCAGGGGAAAAAATGGGAGGAGCTCTTCTTTTCTTATCCGCGAACTTCTTCATGCGTGATGAAGCCTGTAAGAGAGAATTTTGGGTCTCTCTCCATATGATGGAAAGATCACGAGAAATTTCATCCACAGCGGGCAGACCAGAGGGCAAGGGGGTAGGGAGGGGGGGAAGAGGGTGACGGCCGTACACCACGAAAAATGGGGATTTGGAGGAAGATTCAGAGACTCTGAAGTTATACGAGAATTCGGCCCATGGTAGAAGATCTGCCCAATCATCCTGGCGGGAGGAAACAAAATGTCGTAAATAATCACCCAAGACCTGGTTAACTCTTTCTACTTGTCCATTGGATTGAGGATGATATGCAGAAGAAAAATTTAATTTAATCTTGAGTTGTTTACAGAGAGCCCTCCAGAATTTAGACACGAATTGGACGCCTCTATCCGAGACGATCTGCGTAGGCAACCCGTGAAGACGAAAAATGTGTACAAAAAATTGTTTAGCCAACTGAGGCGCTGAAGGAAGACCAGGAAGAGGGATGAAATGTGCCATTTTGGAGAATCGATCAACGACCACCCAAATAACAGTGTTGCCACGGGATGGGGGTAAGTCAGTAATAAAATCCATACCAATCAGAGACCAAGGCTGTTCGGGGACAGGCAGAGGATGAAGAAAACCAGCGGGCTTCTGGCGAGGAGTCTTATCCCGGGCACAGATAGTGCAGGCACGCACAAAGTCCACAACATCCGTCTCCAGAGTCGGCCACCAATAGAAGCGAGAGATGAGTTGCACAGATTTCTTGATGCCTGCATGACCTGCGAGATGGGAGGAGTGACCCCATTTGAGGATTCCGAGGCGTTGGCGTGGAGAAACGAAGGTCTTTCCTGGAGGAGTTTGCCTGATGGAGGCTGGAGAAGTGGAAATCAGGCAGTCAGGAGGAATGATGTGTTGCGGAGAGAGTTCAACTTCAGAAGCATCCGAGGAACGAGAGAGAGCATCGGCCCTAATGTTCTTATCGGCAGGCCGAAAGTGAATTTCAAAATTAAATCGGGCAAAGAATAGGGACCACCTGGCCTGGCGAGGATTCAGCCGTTGGGCAGACTGGAGGTAGGAGAGGTTCTTGTGGTCGGTGTAAATAATAACTGGAAATCTTGATCCCTCCAGCAGATGCCTCCATTCCTCAAGTGCTAATTTAATGGCTAGAAGCTCTCGATCCCCGATGGAGTAGTTCCTCTCCGCCGGAGAGAAGGTCCTAGAAAAAAAACCACAAGTAACAGCATGCCCGGAAGAATTCTTTTGTAGAAGGACAGCTCCAGCTCCCACTGAGGAGGCATCAACCTCCAATAGGAAGGGTTTAGATGGGTCAGGTCTGGAGAGCACAGGAGCCGAAGAAAAGGCAGACTTGAGCCGTTTAAAGGCGTCTTCCGCTTGAGGAGGCCAAGACTTGGGATCGGCATTTTTTTTGGTTAAAGCCACGATAGGAGCCACAACGGTAGAAAAATGTGGAATAAATTGCCTGTAATAATTGGCGAACCCCAAAAAACGTTGGATAGCACGGAGTCCGGAGGGGCGTGGCCAATCTAAAACGGCAGAGAGTTTGTCTGGATCCATTTGTAGTCCCTGGCCAGAGACCAAGTATCCTAGGAAAGGAAGAGATTGGCATTCAAACAGACATTTCTCTATTTTGGCATAGAGTTGATTATCACGAAGTCTCTGAAGAACGATACGGACATGCTGGCGGTGTTCTTCTAGATTGGCAGAAAAAATCAGGATATCGTCCAGATATACAACAACACAGGAGTATAAGAGATCACGAAAAATTTCATTAACAAAGTCTTGGAAGACGGCAGGGGCGTTGCACAGGCCAAAGGGCATGACCAGATACTCAAAGTGTCCATCTCTGGTGTTAAATGCCGTTTTCCATTCATCCCCCTCTCTGATGCAGATGAGATTATAAGCACCTCTTAAGTCCAGTTTGGTAAAGATGTGGGCACCTTGGAGGCGATCAAAGAGTTCAGAGATGAGGGGTAGGGGGTAGCGGTTCTTAACCGTGATTTTATTAAGACCGCGGTAGTCAATGCAAGGACGTAGAGAGCCATCTTTTTTGGACACAAAGAAAAATCCGGCTCCGGCAGGAGAGGAAGATTTACGGATAAAGCCCTTTTTTAAATTTTCCTGGACGTATTCAGACATGGCAAGAGTCTCTGGGGAGGACAGAGGATAAATTCTGCCCCGGGGTGGAGTAGTGCCCGGGAGGAGGTCGATAGGACAATCATAAGGCCTGTGAGGAGGTAGAGTCTCAGCTTGTTTTTTGCAAAAAACATCCGCAAAGTCCATATAGGCCTTAGGGAGACCGGTTACAGGAGGAACCACAGAGTCACGGCAAGGGTTACTGGGAACCGGTTTTAGGCAGTCCTTGGAACAAGAGGGCCCCCAACTCTTGATCTCCCCAGTGGACCAATCCAGGGTTGGGGAATGAAGTTGAAGCCAGGGAAGTCCAAGGAGAATTTCAGAAGTGCAATTGGGGAGGACCAAAAGTTCAATCCTCTCGTGATGAGGTCCGATGCACATTAGAAGGGGCTCCGTGCGAAAACGTATGGTACAGTCCAATCTTTCATTGTTTACACAATTGATGTAGAGGGGTCTGGCGAGACTGGTCACCGGGATGTTGAACCTGCTGACGAGAGAGGCCAAAATAAAATTTCCTGCAGATCCGGAGTCCAAGAAGGCCACAGCAGAGAAGGAGAAGGCAGAGGCAGACATCCGCACAGGCACAGTAAGACGTGGAGAAGCAGAGTAGACATCAAGGACTGTCTCACCTTTGTGCGGAGTCAGCGTATGTCTTTCCAGGCGGGGAGGACGGATAGGACAATCCTTCAGGAAGTGTTCGGTACTAGCACAGTACAGGCAGAGATTCTCCATGCGGCGTCGTGTCCTCTCTTGAGGTGTCAGGCGAGACCGGTCGACCTGCATAGCCTCCACGGCGGGAGGCACAGGAACAGATTGCAGGGGACCAGAGGAGAGAGGAGCCGGGGAGAAGAAACGCCTCGTGCGAACAGAGTCCATATCCTGGCGGAGCTCCTGACGCCTTTCGGAAAAACGCATGTCAATGCGAGTGGCTAGGTGAATGAGTTCATGTAGATTAGCAGGGATTTCTCGTGCGGCCAGAACATCTTTAATGTTGCTGTATAGGCCTTTTTTAAAGGTCGCGCAGAGGGCCTCATTATTCCAGGATAATTCTGAAGCAAGAGTACGGAATTGTACGGCATACTCGCCAACGGAAGAATTACCCTGGACCAGGTTCAACAGGGCAGTCTCAGCAGAAGAGGCTCGGGCAGGTTCCTCAAAGACACTTCGAATTTCCGAGAAGAAGGAGTGTACAGAGGCAGTGACGGGGTCATTGCAGTCCCAGAGCGGTGTGGCCCAAGACAGGGCTTTTCCAGACAGAAGGCTGACTACGAAAGCCACCTTAGACCTTTCAGTGGGAAACTGATCCGACATCATCTCCAGGTGCAGGGAACACTGGGAAAGAAAGCCACGGCAAAACTTAGAGTCCCCATCAAATTTATCCGGCAAGGATAGTCGTAGACCAGAAGCGGCCACTCGCTGCGGAGGAGGTGCAGGAGCTGGCGGAGGAGATGATTGCTGAAGCTGTGGTAGTAACTGCTGAAGCATAACGGTTAGTTGAGACAGCTGTTGGCCTTGTTGCGCTATCTGTTGCGACTGCTGGGCGACCACCGTGGTGAGGTCAGCGACAACTGGCAGAGGAACTTCAGCGGGATCCATGGCCGGATCTACTGTCACGATGCCGGCTGGCAGGTAGTGGATCCTCTGTGCCAGAGAGGGATTGGCGTGGACCGTGCTAGTGGATCGGTTCTAAGTCACTACTGGTTTTCACCAGAGCCCGCCGCAAAGCGGGATGGTCTTGCTGCGGCGGTAGTGACCAGGTCGTATCCACTAGCAACGGCTCAACCTCTCTGGCTGCTGAAGATAGGCGCGGTACAAGGGAGTAGACAGAAGCAAGGTCGGACGTAGCAGAAGGTCGGGGCAGGCAGCAAGGATCGTAGTCAGGGGCAACGGCAGGAGGTCTGGAACACAGGCTAGGAACACACAAGGAAACGCTTTCACTGGCACGATGGCAACAAGATCCGGCAAGGGAGTGCAGGGGAAGTGAGGTGATATAGGGAAGTGCACAGGTGAACATACTAATTGGAACCACTGCGCCAATCAGCGGCGCAGTGGCCCTTTAAATCGCAAAGACCCGGCGCGCGCGCGCCCTAGGGAGCGGGGCCGCGCGCGCCGGGACAGGACCGACGGAGAGCGAGTCAGGTACGGGAGCCGGGGTGCGCATCGCGAGCGGGCGCTACCCGCATCGCGAATCGCATCCCGGCTGGAGGCGGTATCGCAGCGCCCCGGGTCAGTGGATCTGACCGGAGCGCTGCAGTGAGGAGAGTGTAGCGAGCGCTCCGGGGAGGAGCGGGGACCCGGAGCGCTCGGCGTAACAGCTATGTTTGAGGTTTCATATGGAAAAAATGTTGAACGATAAACAATAAACGTTTTTTAAGCGTACTGTAGTGCATTTTTATGCCCTCATAAATGAATACCACATACCTTCATCTAAGTGGTGTACTATTTTGTACCTTTTAATCCTGCAAAGGCCTACATACTGTGAAAGGATAGCCAAAAGTAATCACTGGCTGGTGTTTTACTCCAATATGTTTATTAGGCGTACATTAGCGCATTTTTCTGCCCTCATAAGTGCATACCACATATCTACATCTAAGTGGTGTACAATTTTGTACCTGTTAATCTGTCAAGGGCCTACATACTGTGAAAGGATAGCCAAAAGTAATCATCGGCTGGTGTTTTGCTCTGTACTGCTGGTGTGCACAAATAAGTTTTTTAAGCGTACTGTTGAGCATTTTTCTGCCCTCATAAGTGCATACCACGTACATCTAAAAAGTCCAGGGAAAAGTACTCACCGGCTGGTGTTGTACTCAAATACTTTTTTTTAAGTGTACTGTAGCACATTTTTCTTCCCTCATAAATGCATACCACATATCTACATCTAAGCAGTGTACTATTTTTTACCTGCTAATCTGTCAAGGGCCTAGATACTGTGAAAGTCCAGGCAAAAGTAATCACCAGCTGGTGTTTTACCCCAGTGCTTTTTTAAGTGTACTGTAGAGCAATTTTCTGCCCTCATAAGTGCATACCACATACCTACATCTAAGTAGTCTACTATTTTTTACCTGTTAATCTGTCAAGGGCCTAGATACTGTGAAAGGACAATCAAAAGTACACACCTGCTGCTGTTCTAGACAAATACTGTTTTAAGCGTAGTGAAGCGTATTGTACTCCCCTCATATACGCACTAAGTATGTCAGGCAGAGAAGTCCCAGGACGTGCACAGAGGAGTGGCAGGGGCCTAAATTCATCAGGCAGAGGTCGCAGCAGACTAGGGGGAGTGGCTGCAGGAGTCGCAGCGAGAGGCCTGAGCTCCCGGTATCAGCTAGCGATTGTATTTCGACCAGCAACTCATCTGCCGTCATCGATTGGTTAACACGGTCATCCACTTGATCACAAGTGACATCTGATACCCCCAGTCAATGGTCGGTTGGTCCCCCAGACACAGCCCTCAGTTGGCATGGCCCGGGAGCAGTCACTGTCCTCCCATTGCCTCTGTCCTATGCTGTTCCCTCCCCTACAGAAGTATTTTATGCTGTGGGTTCAGATCCACTATTCAGTGATGACGATCTAATAGAGGACAATCAGGAGCTACTGCCCAGCCAAGTAGTGGAGGAGACATCCACTGCTTCCCTTACTAGGTGGGCTAGTAGTGATGAGGAGAGTCATGTGGGAGATGGTGTTGCCAGCGTTCAGGGTCCTGAACAGACACTGTTGAGAAACCTGAGGAGGACATCAGTGACGTGCAGACACTTATTGATGAGCCGATCGCAATTGGGACCCGGGTGCAGAAGGGACTTCATCATCATCAGGAGAAGAGAGATGCAGGTTGCCCGTGAGGCAGCAGCTGAGCCAGCAAGGTGGTAGCATGGTTGGCAGTCAGCATGGTGGCAGAAGTGGAAATTCTGGAGCCAAACGTGCCTTAACATAGCACTTGCAAGATATGTCGGCAAAAGGTTAAGCGTGGCCAGGGTCCCAATGTTGGCACCACGGCCCTGCGTCAGCATATGCTGAACCACCATAAAGCGGCCTTGGAGAACCGTGGCTTCGATGTAGTGGTCCAGCCTGCTGCCATGTCCAAGAGACAACAGAATGCGCCCCCTCATCCTCCGGCGCAGAAGCTGAATGGGTTCCTGTCTAAGTTGCTGGTGCTGCATTCCCTCCCTTTTCAAGTGGTGGACTCTGCACCTTTTGGAGAACTGATGGCTTGTGCCGAGCCGAGGTGAAGAGTGCCAAGCTGTTATTTCTTTCTATGCGAAGAAAGCAGTACCAGCCCTGCACAATTTTGTGGAAGAGAAGGTGGGCCAGTCCTTGAGCCTGTCGGTGTGTACCAAGTGCACGGCAGCACCAACGTCTGGAGCTGTACATGTCCTTTACGGCCCACTGGGTGAATGTGGTTCCTGCACAGCCACAACACCAACTTGGACAGGTCACGCCGCTTCCTCCTCCACACTCTCAGGCCTTTGGTCCTTATACAGTGTGCAACTCCGTCTCCTCATCCTCCACCGTGTCCTCAGCCTCCACTGCCCAGACAAGTCTCAGTGGCCCTTCAGCATACCATGTGTGCAGGGCACGGCGGTGTCATGCTGTTCTTCACATGGTTTGCCTTGGCGAACGAAGTCAAACAGGGGAGGAACTGCTAAAAGTAATTCGTAAAGAAATCAGAGAATGGCTTACTCCACAAAAACTGGAAATGGGAACCATGGTGACTGCCAATGGGAAAAACATCTTGTATGTGCTGAGGCTGGGAAGGCTGAGCCATGTGCCCTGCATGGCACACATGTTCAATCTGGTTGTGAAGCGGTTCCTGAAGTGTTCCCCCTATTTGCAAGACATCCTAACAATGGGAATGAAACTTCGTACACCGCAAAGCACACCCTCCTTGAGCTGTAGCGCCAGAACGGTATCCCCTAACATAGTCTGATTTGTGACGTTGCCACACGTTGGAATTCCACCATCCATATGTTGGACCGACTATACAAACAGAGAAAAACCATCACCGATTTCTTGATGATCCAAGTGGATAGGGGTACACCCCTGTGTAAGTTCACTGTGAACCAGTGGCAGCTCTTACGTGACACCTGCCGTTTGCTCAGGCCCTTTGAGGAAGCCACATTATTAATAAGTCACCAGGATTAGGGGATGAACAACATTATTCCACTGCTTCATTTCTTACAACATGTGTTGGAAACGATGGCTGGTCAGTGCACTGTGTCGCCTACATCTAACGGCCACATGAGCCCTGCAGGGGCTGAACTGGAGGAGGATGGAGGGGCACAGTGGAGCACAGTTTAGGTTTCACCAAATGGGCAATTTTTCTAGTAAACTGACAGGAGAGGAGGAGCAGGAGCAGCCTGAGGAGCTAGAGGGTTATGAGGAAGGCAAGACAATATGCAGTGGAGATGGAGGCAGGGAGTCCCTCCAAGTCACTTGCACAAATGGCACGATGCATGCTTACTTGCTTGCGTAGTGACAGACGAATTGTCACCTTTCGGCAGTGGGATAACGTCTGGCTCTCCACCTTATTGGACTCTCGCTACCGCCACAAAATAGGGCCCTTTTTTTAAACCCACTGAGAGGGAGGACAAACTGACCTACTACAGAGGCATCCTATGTAGTCAGTTGGCCAATGCCTATCGGCGCCATCGTCCACCCTCATGCAGGTCTGAATCTGGGGGCCCCCTGCGCTCACCTTCCACTCCCAAGGCTGCTGCAGCCTGAGTCTACAATTCTTCACACGCATAGTGAAACAACTCATCAGCAGCAGGTAGACCTGGAGCTGGACCTGAGCCAGCAGGTGGTGGCATACCTTGACATGCCCATGCCAACACACCTTGAAGATCCGCTGGACTTCTGGGCAGCCAAACTTGATTTGTGGCCGCAACTAGTAGAGTTTGCCCTGGAAAAGCTGTCCTGCCCGGCCACTAGTGTGCCATCAGAGCGGTTGTTTAGTGCGGCAGGGGCCATAGTCACCCCAATGAGAACTCATCTGTCCACAAAGAATGTGGAGAGACTGACCTTTGTGAATATGAATTAGGCATGAATCAGCCAGGATTTCCACCCACCAATGCCTGATACATCAGAGTAGATTGACCATGGTGCCACACCAACACTTTACAAATATGAATAGTGTCAAACAGATTTAAGGCGTTGCTCCCAAGTTACACACATTCCTCCGCATCAGTCCTTTTTTCACCCACCTTCGTCACCGGGTACTGGTATTGCCACCCACCACACCGCTCTATCACCGGGTCACCGCCATGTGACATGTGACTCTTTGTTAGATTTGGTCCTTTTTACCCACACGCCTGGGTCCAGGACACTAAAAATTGGGAGTGTTAGCTAAAATGTCAAAATCTTACATTTCAATTTCAAAATCTTAAATTTCAATGGTCTCCACATGCTGCCCCAAACTCCAGGCTGTGCCATTCAGCCACTATATGGTCTCTACTCATGCTTCAGCCACCTTCATGCTGTGCCATTCAGACACTATATGGTCTCCTCATGCTGCCACAAACTCCAGGTGGTCATTCAGCCACTATATGGTCTTCTCATACTGATGCCACCTCCAGGCTCTGTCATTGTGCCGCCATGTGACTCCTTGTTAGATTTTATCCTTTGTACCCCCACGCCGGGGCCTGGGACACTAAAACGTGGGAGTGTTAGCTCAAATTTCAATTTCAAAATCTTAAATTTCAATTTCAAAATCTTAAATTTCAATGGTCTCCTCATGCTTCTGCCAACTCCAAACTGTGCCATTCAGACACTATATGGTCTCCTCATGCTTCAGCCACCTTCAGGCTGTGCCATTCGGACACTAAAACTTGAGTGTTAGCTAAAATTTTTATTTCAAAATCCTAAATTTTAAATTTCAAAATCTTAAATTGCAATGGTCTCTTCAAGCTTCTGCCACCTCCAGGCTGTGCCATTCAGACACTACATGGTCTCCTCATGCTTCAGCCACCTTCAGGCTGTGCCATTCGGACACTATATCGTCTCATCCTGCTTTCGCCACCTCCAGGCTGTGTCATTCAGCCAATATATGGTTTGCTGATGCTGCTGGGCCTGGGACATTACCTACAAATATTTTATGGTAGCACTAGCTACCATAATTCTTCAATTTCAAATTTAAAATTCATCTTTTAATCTTAGGGATTGGGAAGCCCTAGTGTCTACTCATGCTGCCTGCACCAGGCTTCGCCATTCAGCAACCATATGGTTTAGGGATGCTGCAGGGCCTGGGACATTACCTTAAATTCCAATTCCATGCTGTGTCATTCTACCAGATTATGGTCTCCTCATGCTGCTGCCACCTTTAGGCTCTGCCATTGTGCCGCCATGTGACTACTTGTTAGATTGGGTTTTGTAGTCATACAGTATTAGTTCAAAGTAAACAAAAACTTTGGAATCTAATATAAATTTTAAATTTAAATTTAAAAAAAATCTATGTTATCTTTTCAAGACTGAGGCTCTATGGTCGTCGACGTCATATTACCTGTGGAGTTATCACAAGAATCCAATGAAACAGCATGAAGCGATAACAATGAACCATAACTGATTGTGCTGAAAGGCAGGGGCTGGAACAGGTGGTACCTCGACTGGTGGAGGAACAACAGCTTGATGCTCACCAGATT
Organism: Hyla sarda; assembly: GCF_029499605.1. Lineage (NCBI taxonomy): Eukaryota > Metazoa > Chordata > Amphibia > Anura > Hylidae > Hyla > Hyla sarda. Next base: position 64,300,801 of record NC_079195.1, on the reverse strand, counting down.
GGGTACTCAAAAAATTTAAATAAATTCTAATTCAATGAAATAAAGATGACATGAAAAAAATCTCTTTATCCTCTTCAATTTTGACACCATATGGTCTCCCTGCTGCCACATCAACGCTCTGCAGTAGTGATTCTAATAGCAATGCCTGTAATCATCATGTCATACTGAATAAAAGTATTATTTCACTAGCACAGCACACTCCCTATGCGTGTTAGAACAAAGAAAGTTGTTCTACACCCCTAAAGAGGCTCTCTGTAGGCCAGAAATAGCTGTTTTACATACAGATACGCCGCAAATAAATTCAACCCAAAATGATTTTTTCCAGAAAATTCAGCGAATCGGCCGAATCAAATTTTACAAAAGTTTGCTCATCTCTAGGTATTACCTTTTCTAGTCCCCTGACAACCCCTTCAAAGGAGTTTGTCACAATTTTTTTTCTCTTTAGCCTTAAAGGGGTTATCCAGGAAAAAAACTTTTTTTTATAAATCAACTGGCTCCAGAAAGTTAAACAGATTTGTAAATTACTTCTATTAAAAAATCTTAATCCTTTCAGTACTTATGAGCTTCTAAAGTTAAGGTTGTTCTTTTGTGTCTAAGTGCTCTCTGATGACACGTGTCTCGGGTACCACCCAGTTTAGAAGCAAATCCCCATAGCAAACCTCTTCAAAACTAGGCAGTTCCCGAGACAAGTGTCATCAGAGAGAACTTTGACAGAAAAGAACAACTCAACTTCAGAAGCTCATAAGTACTGAAAGGATTAAGATTTTTTAAGAAGTAATTTACAAATCTGTTTAACTTTCTGGAGCCAGTTGATATATAAAAAAAAGTTTTTTCCTGGATAACCCCTTTAAAGACCATGATGTCAAGTTATAATACTATGTAATATTTTTAGATTTCCTCTGTGTGCTGCTTTGTCTAGTTTTCATGTACATGACCTACATCTGGAAGAGCTGTAGTGCAAAACTTTTTGTTTTACTGTTGTCTCTGACCTTTTCGAGCATTCCATGTGGCCAGAGACAATATGCCATGAGTCATATGGTCTCCAGCGGGTGTTGCTACGCTGCAGTGTGTGGGTGGATAACAGGGGAAAGGGATTTTCTAAAGTAATGCTGGCTACCCACCCACTGCAGCATAGCCATGCCCTCTATAGACCATGTGATCTATGGCATAAGAGTGGAGTGGAGTTTTCTTTATGTTTTTTTTCCCCAACAGTTATTTTTCCATGGTATTTACTAATGTTTTCTTACATTTTGCACTTTTCCCTACATTTAGCTTTTTTTTACACATGCTCTGAGCTGTTGGGGACATGCCCCCTTTTCGGAGACAACGCCCCTTTCATGACGGCCACACCCCTTTCTAGGTAAAATAGAGAGTTTTTTTTTAATTCAGGTGCAAATTCAGGGGCAGACAGAATTTCTGGCGCACTGCGCAAGAATTTGGCGCACAACCCGGCATAACAGGTCGAGTTTACAATAGTAAATCAGGGCCATTGTCTTTGGCCCCATGGAATGCTGGGAAAGGTCAGAGACAACATGAAAATAAAATGACTTGCACTACAGCACTTCTGTGTGTAGGTTCCGTGCATGAAAACCAGATAAAGCGGTGCACGGAGGTATCAGAAGTATCTTACACAGAATTATAACTTTGCATCATAGGCTCAAAGGCTAAAGAAGAAAAATCTGGAACACCCCCTAAAGCTTAATGCTTTCACAATTGAATTTTATTGCAGTTAAACTAAACTTGCTTCATAAAGACCCATAGAATGCTAGATTACATTCAAGACATTCAATTTCTAGAAAATATTTTGCCCAGGGTCATTGACAAGGGTCTCTGTCCCGTGACCTTCACCAACCAATAAGTAAGGAGACTCGAACAGAATCTAATATTCACTATAATAAATACTGCTCAAAAAAATTAAGGAGACACTAAGCAAACACATCCTAGATCTGAATGAATGAACTGATCGTATGAAATACTTTCATCTTTACATAGTTGAATGTGCTGACAACAAAATCACACAAAAATGATCAATGGAAATCAAATTTATCAACCCATGGAGCTCTGGATATGGAGTCACACTCAAAATCAAAGTGGAAAACCACACTACAGGCTGATCCAACTTTGATGTAATGTCCTTAAAACAAGTCAAAATGAGGCTCAGTAGTGTGTGTGGCCTCCACGTGCCCGTATGACCTCCCTACAAAGCCTGGGCATGCTCCTGATGAGGTGGCAGATGGTTTCCTAAGGGGAAGTCCCCCCAGACCTGCCTTTCTCTTGCAGGAACTGCTGACACACTCCAGCCACATGAGGTCTATCAGTGTCTTGCATTAGGAGGAACCAAGGGCCATCCGCACCAGCATATGGTCTCACAAGGGGTCTGAGGATCTCATCTCGGTGCCTAATGGCAGTCAGGCTACCTCTGGCAAGCACATGGAGGGCTGTGCGGCCCCCCAAAGAAATGCGACCCCACACCATTACTGACCCACCACCAAACCAGTCATGCTGGAGGATGTTGCAGGCAGCAGAACATTCTCCATGGTGACTCCAGACTCTGTCATGTCAGTCACATGTGCTCAATGTCAACATGTTTTCATCTGTGAAGAGCACAGGGCGCCACTGGAGAATTTGCCAATCTTGGTGTTCTCTGGCAAATGCCAAACGTCCTGCCACAACCGCCACCTGTGGACGTCAGGCCCTCATGGTGTCTGTTTCTGACTGTTTAAGTGGACACATGCTTGAGGTCATTTTTCAGGGCTCTGGCAGTCCTCCTCTTGCTCCTCCTTGCACAAAGGCGGAGGTAGTGGTCCTGCTGCTGGGTTGTTGCCCTCCTCCACGTCTCCTGATGTACTGGCCTGTCTCCTGGTTGCGCCTTCATGCTCTGGACACTACGGTGACAGACACAGCAAACCTTCTTGCCACAGTTTGCATTGATGTGCCATCCTGGATGAGCTGAACTACCTGAGCCACTTGTGTGGGTTGTAGACTCATGCTACCACTAGAGTGAAAGCACAGCCAGCATTCAAAAGGGACCAAAACATCAGCCAGGAAGCATAGGAACTAAGAAGTGGTCTGTGGTTACCACCTGCAGAACCCCTCCTTTATTGGGGGTGTCTTGCTAGTTGCCTATAATTTCCACCTGGTAACTGTTCCATTTGCACAACAGCATGTGAAATAGGTTGTCAATCAGTGTTGCTTCCTGAGTGGACAGTGTGTAATTGTAATTGACTTGGAGTTACATTGTGTTGTTTAGGTGTTTCCTTTATTTTTTTGAGCAGTGTACACGTGCATGCTGTGTCTGAAGCTATGGGGAAATTGTTGTGAAAGACTTAGACATCTAGTGGATTACTGCTGTATATATTTATATGGGGATTGTCACACATGAAGTTGAGTAGACTTTTTAGAAGAGATTTGATCTGCTGGAGATGCTCCTATGTGCTGCTCTTCAACCACCAGGTAACCATGTTTTGTCTTTATACCTGTCTGAATTATTCCACAGTATATGTCTATGGAGATATTTTATCATAATATGAACTTTTTGTACATATGCAGAAATGGATATAATATTATTTATAACCAATAAAGGGGTGGTCCAATGAAAAACAACTTAACCCCTAACCAAAGAATAGGGCATAAGTGTATGATCATGAACAGGACCCAGTTCTAGAGTGCGTTCTAGAGACAGCACGCGCTCCATTTATTTCTAAGGGAGTGCCAGAGATGCCCGAGTACAGCACTCAGTCCCATAGAGAATGAATGCCATCTGTAGGGGATAAGAACCACTTTAAATACACAACATAGAAGTCATATTATAATAGATACTCACGGTTGGTAAAGTATGTTAAACTTATTCAGCTCATGATCTGTCATGTTCTAAAAATATCAAATACAAAATAAAGTGTTAATTAAAAATGCCTAAAACAGTTTACAAATCCTGGCACATTTTTTTCCTCTGAAGAAAGCATAATACAATACAGAACATTAAAGGTAGGGTCACATCACACGTAACTGATCCACAGATCCTATAGTGTGTTTCCAGCTCCCCCCCCCCCCCCCCTGCTACGAATTGCCACACAGGGACCTGCGAGCCACCGTGCTCACACACAGCTAAAATGTCTGAGTACACTGCGCATGTGCATAGCGGCTCGCTCGTCCCTGTGTGGTTGCTTGTAGCAGTGAATTGATGCTGTGGGCAGGGCACAAAAGGGGGAGGGGGGGGTGACAACTAGAGGCACACTATAGGGTCAGGTCACCGGTAGATCCGAAGCATAACATACGCTGTCAGATAGTATAGGACACTGTTATTGTGGTGGCCCAGTACAGGAGTTGCACCCCTGTACCCTTGTTGCCCTGTCAGGCAGCCTCCATAGGAGTTGCACCCCTGTACCCTTGTTGCCCTGTCAGGCAGCCTCCATAGGAGTTGCACCCCTGTACCCTTGTTGCCCTGTCAGGCAGCCTCCATACAGTGTCTCCTGGGACCCCTTGCACCTGTTCCCCTTGTACAGTTATCTTTATGCTGTGTAATTGTGTATAGAATTGTTATGCCTTTAAGAACCGTTGACATGTGATTAACCTGTTGTCATGTGATTGTAACCCAGTGAGGTATCAGTGACAATGTGACCTAAGGGTTACCTATGGGACCCCTCCTAGTCTCCCCATATAAGTCCTGGGTGGAGCTAGTTCACTATCTTAGCTCTTGCTCTCTTAGTCTTTGCTGAGGAACAGTGAGGTCAAGTCCTAGGTGTGTGTCTGGAGTCCAGAGGAGGCCTAAACTCAGTCAAGCAGCCACGGATTCTCAAGTCTATTCTCAAGTGACGCATAGTGGGGGCAGCATCATCATGTTGTGAGGTCCAGGAGACCGGCCAGGGTTGAAGAAAAGATTAATGGAGCAAAGTACAGAGATATTCCTAATGAAAACCTCATCCTCAGACTTTGCTGAAGGTTCACCCTCCTACAAGACAATGATTATAAGCATACAGCCAAGACAACACAGGAGCGGATTAAGGACAACTCTGTTAATGTCCTCCAATGACCCAGCCAGAGCCTTTACTTACACCCAATTGACAAACTCTGGAGAGATCTGAAAATGGCTTCCACCAATGATCCCCATCCAACCTGACAGTGCTCGAGAGGATCTGCAGAAACACTCAAATCCAGGTGTGTAAACCTTGTGGTATCATACCCAAGAAGACTTAAGGCTGTAATCCCTTCCAAAGGTGCTTCAACTACAGAAAGTACCGAGAAAAGGGTCTGAATTCTTAGATATCCTATGCTTTCCTACAAGCATATTGTCCCTTGAAGTTATAAAAGAAAGCAGATGGCAAGTAAATATAGGTCCTCTACGAACATTTTGAACGTGTTGTTTCACACCATGTGCAGGTTACACATAACAGATGGATAACAAAACATATACTGTATTGAGAGCAGAAACTGCAAATTTAGTCACTTTATTTACTTAGAACACAGCTTAGTAAAAGTACACAAACTCCAAAACTGTACAAAATCATGATAATGTGGTTATATACATGCAAACCGGCACTTAGCAATGTAACTTTATGGGGTGCAGGTAGCTGAGGTAGCAGTAACACCTAGTGAAGACACCAGTGTTACAATATCTGTTCTGTGTCCCCTGTAATTATCCATGTTATTTTGCCAGCTCCTGTGGCCCCTGTTCTCTCCTAAATATTATATTTCCTTGCTTGCAGCCCAGCAGTCAGTGTGACTCTGTGTAATGGCTGCCTGCCAATTGCTCTTACTTTCTGTGTGCATGCGGTGTTGTTGTCAGCAGCACACACTGTACATGTCTTTTCTTTCAAAGTATCCTTCCGCCCCAGCAATAAATCACGCTATACTCTGAATGGCAGCAGTCAGTGATTAGATCTACAGCAGGTAAAGAGCAGCATTATGTGCAAAGTTGTGACTGAGAATCTTCGCAGGAGACGGTGGCAAGATCCTCACACAGGGAGGGGAGGTGGATGTGGAGGGGAGGTGTGGCTGTGAAGCCAGACAGAAACCCTGCGGTGTTTGTCTTCCAGGAGGGTGGGGGCTAGTCTCATTGAGGGGTTAGCAAAGAGACAAGCAGGATCAGAATATGACGTCTTTCTCTCACACCCTGCATGTAAGTGAAGGCTGAAAGAGGGAAACTGCTCTATATAGCTAATGAGGGATATTTAGACAAATAAATAGGTTGTGAGAGGGAATGGATGGGCTATGGGTTTAGTTCCCCAGAGTACTCCTTTAAGTCCAGACACTTCATGTTGCCCCTCTGTATGCCTTGCAGAATAGTTTCCATTCAGATTCATGGAATATATAGGTAGCTATAAGTATATAGCAACATTACATAGTGTTATTGTTCTAGTGTAGCATGAAAGGAACATAAAAGGGAAATACTAGAATTAAGTTATAAGCATTAGGAGCACATTGAAATTGATGCCTTTGGGTGCTGGCACAGAGTAGACAGTCAAAGGTTTTTCATACTATAAAGTCACTGCTGAAGGTGTTTATGGTTGAGTAAAACTCATTCTAAGTTTTATCTATGGAGCCCCATGGCTACTTGTGCAGAATATAGTTATCCTCACATTACATCACATAATATCTCAGCATGGCAGTGCTACCCTCTGTGACTCTCCAGCTGTTGCTGACAACTTCCAGCCTATAATATCATATCCAGGTCCTGTTGCGAGAGTTTATCATTTCTTATCAAACATCCTTTCCATATGTTCCTGAAGAGCTGTCTGGTCATAGACTTCTGCACTGTTCAATATTATCCACTTGCTGGTTGCCTACATGATAGAACATTCTAGTCTGTAATAAAGTTATACTATGGACTGGGAATTTTTCAGTTTTGTGATGTAATTTGATGGCAACACAGACGCTTCAAATCTCCTCAATGTTTTTACATAATAGGAAGGAAATTGTAAGTACTAATGTCATGCAAGTTTACAGTAGCAGCTGCTTGCCCGAGGGAGAAGACGCTCAAGGCATCTCATACCAACACTACAAATGCTTCAATGATTATATTCAAAGAACAACAGATGGGATACAAACTTTAATTAATCTCAGGTGGCTTTTTTTTAATGTTTGTTAACAAAGATGTAAAAACTCCGATCCGCAGCTAAAGTAAATCTCAAAATGGTAATGGAAGGCCCCGCTCCTTTCCCCGGCTCGGGGTCTGACAGCTATAATTTAGGTTTATATAATGTTTATGATACATTGTGACAAGTCAGCAGTTTTGAAATGACATAATAGAAGTATTGTGGGAAGGATTTTTTTTTTCTTTTTAAATTTTTTAAAGATTTTTGCACATTAATTGTGCAGCTTTCCAACATAATTGAAGGTTTTGGAGGTTGTATAATTACGTTGCCGTCTGCAAATAGCAGACTGTCAGAAATGAAACATGATTTAGTACTACAGCTCAGTGTTTCCTTTTTTACTTGTCTTAAAGGGGTACTCCACTGGAAAACATTTTTTTTAAATCAACTGTTGCCAGAAAGTTAAACAGATTTGTAAATGACATCTATTAAAAAATCTTAGTCATTCCAGTACTACTTAGCTGTTCTTTTCTTTTTGAATTTCCTTTCTGACTGATCACAGTGCTCTCTGCTGACACCTCTGTACATTTTAGGAACTGTCAAGATTAGTAGCAAATCCCCATAGAAAACCTATCCTGCTCTGTACAGTTCCTAAAATGGTGTCAGCAGAGAGCACTGTGGTTAGACAGAAATGAAATTCAAAACAAACTTCCTATGGATCATAACAGCAGCTGATAAGTACTGGAAGGATTAATATTTTTTTAATAGAAGTAATTTACAAATCTGTTTAACTTTCTGGCACCAGCTGATTTAAAAAAAAAAAGTTTTCCAGTGCAGTACCTCTGCAGTGATTGATAAAAACTTAAAGGGGTACTCCAAATATTTTTCAATTCAACTGATGCCAGAAAGTTAAACATATTTGAAAATTACTTCAATTAAAAAATCTTAACCCTTCCAGTACTTATCAGCTGCTGTATGCTACAGAGGAAGTTGAGTTGTTCTTTTCTGTCTGACCACAGTGCTCTCTGCTAACACCTCTGTCCATGTCAGGAACTGTCCATAGCAGAAGAGGTTTGCTTTGGGGATTTACTCCTGCTCTGGACAGTTCCTGACATGGACAGAGGTGTCAGCAGAGAGCACTGTGGTCAGACTGGAAAGAACTACACAACTTCCTCTGGAGCATATAGCAGCTGATAAGTACTGCTAAGATTGAGATTTGTATATAGAAGTCATTTACAAATCTGGTCGAAAACACATTTTTTAAGATCAGCTGGTGCCAAAAATCTAAACAGATTTGTAAATTACTTCTATTTCAAAATCTTAATCCTTCTAGTACTTATCAGCCGGGGATGCAGAGCGGAGCTTGTGAAGTAAGGTACCGGAAGCCCCATATATTTGCATGGGACAAAAACCCCATTCTTCACATATAGAGTTAGGTTAGGGGTTAATTTAACTATTATATATTTTTTATTTTACATATAAGTAACATGTGACCAAGTATCATCGAAATATCTCCTGCCGTACGGAAGTTATGCAGTAACATATATTTCCCATAGACTTGTATGGGACTTTAAACAAAAACCCTGACCCTCGTAAATGGGGGTGAGTAAGGTTTAAATCACCTGTCCTATGTTTGTGGTTGACATATTAGTAACATATGTGCCATGTTTCATGTTTATATCTTCAGCCGTTTGGAAGTGATGCTGGGACATACACCCATACATACACACATACATACATCCATACATACACACAATGGGGACATTTACCATTGGCTTTACACCACTTTAATGTTCTAAATGTCCCTGAAAATTTTGCAATTGCATTTTTTACTAAATTGTTGTGTGCAATTTTCGGTAAAACATCTTTCAAAATTGTCTAATGTTTTAAGGTTTAGTGCACCATGCACCACTGTTACGCCGAGCGCTCCGGGTCCCTGCTCCTCCCCGGAGCGCTCACGGCGTCTCTCTCTCTGCAGCGCCCCAGTCAGACCCGCTGAGCGGGAGCGCTGCACTGACACTGCCGGCGGGGATGCGATTCGCATAGCGGGACGCGCCCGCTCGCGAATCGCATCCCAAGTCACTTACCCGTCCCGGTCCCCGGCTGTCATGTGCTGGCGCGCGCGGCTCTGCTCTCTAGGGCGCGCGTGCGCCAGCTCTCTGAGACTTAAAGGGCCAGTGCACCAATGATTGGTGCCTGGCCCAATTAGCCCAATTAGCTTCCACCTGCTTCCTGGCTATATTACCCCACTTCCCCTGAACTTCCTTGCCGGATCTTGTTGCCTTGTGCCAGTGAAAGCGTTTAGTGTTGTCCAAAGCCTGTGTTTCCAGATCTCCTGCTATCCATATTGACTACGAACCTTGCCGCCTGTCCCGACCTTCTGCTACGTCTGACCTTGCCTCTGCCTAGTCCTTCTGTCCCACGCCTTCTCAGCAGTCAGCGAGGTTGAGCCGTTGCTAGTGGATACGACCTGGTTGCTACCGCCGCAGCAAGACCATCCCGCTTTGCGGCGGGCTCTGGTGAACACCAGTAGCATCTTAGAACCGGTCCACAACAGTGGATCCACAACCAGCTAGCCGAATCGTGACAACCACTTTATATATATATATATATATATATATATATATATATATATATATATAAATAAATAAATAAATATATATATATATATATAATCTATTAGCTGAGTACCCAGCATTGCCCGTTTTTTCCTACCTAATCCTTGTGGGGGAGGAAAAGCAACATAGGAGGAAGCTTTTGTCCTCATATCCCGTGCTTAAATCCTGACCTCATATCCCCTCCTTATATTCCGCCCTCATATCTCATCCTCATATCCCGTCCTCAGGTGGGGCTGAGCTGTGATGAAGTGATTGCAGGTCGAAAATAAAAGGAAGCGTGGTTTTGTGGAAGCGGGCGTGACTTGCAAGCCTGACCAATGCACAAAAAAGGGTACAAAATAAAAGGGGTGTGGCTTAAATGGTGCATGTGTGGCTTTGCAAGATGGGGTGTGGATTGCGGGATTGGTATGGCCAGACTGACACACTCAGCAGGAGATGCAGAGCAGAGCTTGGAGTAAGGTACTGGAAGTCCTATATTCTTGCATGGGACTTACTTTCCGGTGGAAATTTTTTTTTTTTTTTTTATCAACTGGTACCAGAAAGTGAAACATATTTGTGAATTATTTCTATTTAATAATCTTAATCCTTCCAGTACTTATCAGCTGCTGTATTCTCTTGAGGAAGTTCTTTTCTTTTTGAAGGTAGTATTTTCTGAAATACTACCAGTACCACGAGCTGCACCAGAGAGGCAGCAGGATATTAGGGAGGTAAACAAGTGGCTCAGAAGCTGGTGTAGGAAGGAAGGGTTTGGGTTCATGGAGAACTGGGCCGACTTCGCTGTCGGTTACCGGCTCTACCGTACGAACGGGCTGCACCTCAATGGGGAGGTTGCAGCTGTGCTTGGGGAGAAGATGGCTAGAAGGGTGGAGGAGTGTTTAAATTACGGACTTGGGGGGAGGGAACCTACAGCAAAGAGGGGGAAGATAGTGTAGATAGAGAGGGGGGACTTATCAATGTACCTGGGGGTGGAGCGGAGGGAGGGGTTAGAATAGTTAATAGGAATAGGCTTCATAGGAAAATAAAACTTACACCCTTGAATCCCATTAACCCCAATAACATAAAGGATGGAAATGTAAAGTGTATGTTCACAAATGTCAGAAGCCTAGCAAATAAAATGGGGGAGCTTGAGGCCTTGATACTGGAGGAACATATTGATATAGTTGAGGTCACTGAGACATAGATGGACTCCTCGCATGACTGGGCCGTCAATCTGCAGGGGTTTACATTGTTTCGCAAGGATAGAATGAACAGAAAAGGTGGTGAAGTCTGTCTGTATGTAAGAAGTGGTATGAAGTCAGTGTGAACGATGCCATAGTGTGTGATGATTCTGAGGAGGTGGAATCACTGTGGGTAGAATTACAAAAGGAGGGAAATACTGAAAAAATAATATTTGGGGTAATCTACAGACCCCCTAATATCACTGAAGAGATAGAAGTTCGGCTTCATAAACAAATAGAGAGGGCCGCCCGGGCAGGTACAGTGGTAATAATGGGAGATTTTAACTATCCAGATATAGATTGGGGTCCGGGGTTGGCTAAAACTACAAAGGGGCGACAATTCCTAAATTTATTGCAGGATAATTTTCTGGGCCAGTTTGTGGAGGACCCAACAAGAAGTGATGCCTTGTTGGATCTGATCATTTCCAACAACGCAGAGCTGGTTGGTAATGTAACTGTGAGGGAAAACCTTGGTAATAGCGACCACAATATAGTTACTTTTGACTTAAAATGTAGAAAACAAAGACAGGCGGGGAAGGCAAAAACATATAACTTTAAAAAGGCAAACTTCCCTGGGCTGAGAGCTGCACTACAGGACATAGACTGGGGGGAGGTGTTCTCAAATACTGATACAGAAGGTAAATGGGACATCTTTAAATCAACTCTAAATAACTATACAGCTAAATATATACCAAAGGGGAACAAATATAAACGACTAAAACTAAATCCTACATGGCTGACAAATGATGTTAAAAGAGCAATAAACAACAAAAAAAATAGCCTTCAAAAAATATAAATCTGATGGGTCAGCAATAACATTTAAACAGTACAAGGAGCTTAATAAAATCTGTAAAAATGTAATAAAAACAGCAAAAATTCAAAATGAGAGACAAGTGGCCAAAGAAAGCAAAACTAATCCTAAATATTTTTTTAGATATATAAATGCAAAAAAACCAAGGACAGAGCATGTAGGACCCCTTTATGATGATAATGGGGAGGTTGTCACAGGCGATCAAGAGAAGGCGGAGCTACTGAATGGGTTCTTTAGTTCTGTATACACTATGGAAAAAGGAGCTGACATTGGCCAGGTCAGTGCTGGTAACACATCATATAATGTACTGAACTGGCTTAATGTAGAGATGGTACAAGGTAAGTTAAGTAAAGTAAATGTAAGCAAATCTCCATGACCAGATGTATTACACCCAAGAGTTCTTAGAGAGGTAAGTTCAGTAATATCTGTACCCTTGTTCATGATATTTAGAGATTCTCTGGTGTCTGGTATTGTGCCAAGGGACTGGCGCAAGGCGAATGTGGTGCCAATCTTCAAAAAGGGCTCTAGGTCTTCACCAGGAAATTATAGACCGGTAAGTCTAACGTGCATTGTGGGTAAATTGTTTGAATGACTTATAAGGGATTACATACAGGAATACATAGGGGATAATAGTATTATAAGTGATAGCCAGCATGGGTTTACTAAGGATAGAAGTTGTCAAACCAATCTAATTTGCTTTTATGAAGAGGTGAGTAG